>NC_092100.1:57083543-57383543 GCF_045679555.1 Salvelinus alpinus
CAGTCAGCGTACCAATTGTACGCTCCCTCAAACTTGAAACATCTGTGGTGTTCTGTTGTGTGAGAAAAACTGCACATTTTAGAGTGGCCTTTTAATGTCCCCAGCACAAGGTGTACTTGTGTAATGGTCATGCTGTTTAATCAGCTTCTTGATATGCAACACTTGTTAGGTGAATAGATTATCTTGGCAAAATGCTCACTAACAGGAACAAATTTGTTCACAAAATTTGAGAAAAATAAGCTTTTTGTGCATATGGAAAATTTCAGGGATATTTTATTTCAGCTCATGAAACATGGGACCAACACTTTACATGTTGCATATATATTTTTTGATTAGTGTATGTTTTTTTTTGTTTTTTGGGGGATAAAAATAAATGGTATAGAGCTAAGCACAAGCAAAAATCCTAGAGGTTCGAAAGCAGACTTGGTTCAGTCTGCTTTCGAACAGACACTGGGAGACAAATTCACCTTTCAGCAGGACAATAATCTAAAACACAAGGCCAAATATACACTGGAGTTGCTGACCAAGACGACACTGAATGTTCCTAAGTGGCCTAGTTACAGTTTTGACTTGAATCGGCTTGAAAATCTATGGCAAGACTTAAAAATGGCTGTCTAGCAATGATCAACAACCAACGTGACAGAACTTGAAGAATTTTTAAAAGAATAATGTGAAAATATTGCACAGTCCATGTGTGCAAAGCTCTTAGAGAATACCCAGAAAGACTCACAGCTGTAATCACTTCCAAAGGTGATTCTAACATGTATGGAGGTGTGAATACTTAAATGAGATAGTTCTGTATTTCATTTTCAATAGATTTGCAAAAATCTCTAAAAACATGTTTTCACTTTGTCAGTATGGGGTATTGTGTGTAGATGGGTAAAAAACATGTTTTTAATTCAGGCTGTAACACAACAAAATGTGGAATAAGCCAAGGTGTATGAATACTTTCTGAAGGCACGGTAGCTGACTAAACTCCACTCCATGGTGAAGGAAGTTTCTGATGAACTCCACCAACGGAGTGGAGCAGAGACCAGCCTTTTTGGAATTCAGGTCTGACTACATTGATTCACCCAAGATCAATACTTTAAAAATTATGTTTTTATTAAATGCTAACCTTGTACCTATGTTTGCCCTCTGTAGTTATGTGTCTTTGTGTGTTTGCTGTCAATAAACGTTAATCAAATACAAGTACTGACTGTGTACTTGTTGAGATTCAATTGGCACATGCGCATTTGCGCTGAGTTGCCATCTTAGATCAAGAGCGATGAACAAACAGTTGGTGGTTGTATATGATGGACAAACATAGGTACAAAGTTAGAAAGTTTCCTAGTCCTGACTAGCATGTGAAGGCGGCATTAGTAAGTTGATGCCCAACTCAACAGTCGATGAGGTGGCACGCAACCATTGGTTGATGCAATGCAACGCCTCCTTTGTTCCTCTGGTAATGTAGAGGTTAACCCAGGCCCTGCAGCCCTCAGCATCACTCCAACTCCCCAGGCACTCTCATTTGTTGACTTCTGTAACCGTAAAAGCATTTGTTTCATGCATGTAAACATTAGAAGCATCCTCCCTAACTTTGTTTTATTCACTACTTTAGCACACTCCGCCAACTCGGATGTCCTAGCCGTGTCTGAATCCTGGCTTAGGAAGGCCACCAAAAATCCTGACATTTCCATCCCTAACTATAACATTTTCCGACAAGATAGAACTGCCAAAGGGGGCGGAGTTGCAATCTACTGCAGAGATAGCCTGCAGAGTTCTGTCATACAAGTCTGTGCCCAAACAATTAGAGCTTCTACTTTTAAAAATCCACCTTTCCAGAAACAAGTCTCTCACCGTTGCCGCTTGTTATAGACCCCCTTCGGTCCCCAGTTGTGCCCTGGACACCATATATCTATCTTCAGAGTTCGTACTGTTAGGTGACCTAAACTGGGACATGCTTAACACCCCGGCCGTCCTACAATCTAAGCTAGATGCCCTCAATCTCACACAAATCATCATGGAACCTACCAGGTACAACCCTAAATCCGTAACCATGGGCACCACCTTAGATATCATCCTGACCAACCTGCCCTCTAAATACACATCTGCTGTCTTCAACCAGGATCTCAGTGATCACTGCCTCATTGCCTGCATCCGTAATGGGTCTGCGGTCAAACGACCACCCCTCATCACTGTCAAACGCTCCCTAAAACACTTCAGTGAGCAGGCCTTTCTAATCGACCTGGCCCGGGTATCCTGGAAGGATATTGACCTCATCCTGTGAGGATGCCTGGTTGCTCTTCAAAAGTGCTTTCCTCTCCATCTTAAATAAGCATGTCCCATTCAAGAAATGTAGAACTAAGAACAGATATAGCCCTTGGTTCACCCCAGACTTGACTGCCCTTGACCAGCACAAAAACATCCTGTGGCGTTCTGCATTAGCATCGAATAGCCCCCGCGATATGCAACTTTTCAGGTAAGTCAGGAACCAATGTACTCAGTTAGGAAAGCTAAGGCTAGCTTTTTCAAACAGAAATTTGCTTCCTGTAGCACTAATTCCCAAAAGTTTTGGGACACTGTAAAGTCCATGGAGAATAAGAGCATCTCCTCCCAGCTGCCCACTGCACTGAGGGTAGGAAACAATGTCACCACCGATAAATCTACTGTAACGGCAGCCTTCCCTCTCTTCACGAGGAGAGAGAGTGTAACAGGGATCGGACCAACACGCAGCGTAGCCAGTGCTCAACATGTTTAATACGACAAATAAACGTGAACACTTGTGAACACACAAAACAAAATAACAAAAGTAGCAAAACCGATACAGTCCTTTCTGGTGCAGACAAAACACAGAGACAGGAAACAACCACCCACAAAATCCCAACACAAAACAAGCCACCTATATATGATTCTCAATCAGGGACAACGATTGACAGCTGCCTCTGATTGAGAACCATATTAGGCCGAACACAGAAACAGACAAACTAGACACACAACATAGAATGCCCACCCAGCTCACGTCCTGACCAAAACTAAAACAAGCAAAACACATAAGCACTATGGTCAGGACGTGACAGTAACCCCCTCCTGAGGTGCGGACTCCGCACGCACCCCTAAAACTCAAGGGGAGGGTCTGGGTGGGCATCTGTCCGCGGTGGCGGCTCCGGCGCAGGACGAGGCCACCACTCCACCATTGTCTTTGTCCCCCTCCTTAGTGTCCTTTGAGTGGCAACCCTCGCCCCCGACGTTGGTCTAGGAATCCTCACCAAGGTCCCCACTAAATTGAGGAGACAGCTCAGGACAGAGAGGTAGCTCAGGACAGAAAGGTAGCTCAGAACAGAGAGGTAGCTCAGGACAGAGAGGTAGCTCAGGACAGAGAGGTAGCTCAGGACAGAGAGGTAGCTCAGGACAGAGAGGTAGCTCAGGACAGAGGGGCAGCTCCGGACTGAAGGGCAGCTCCGGACAGAGAGGCAACTCCGGACTAAAGGGCAGCTCCGGACTAAGGGCAGCTCCGGACTGAGGGGCAGCTCCGGGCTGAGGGGCAGCTCCGGGCTGAGGGGCAGCTCATGACTGGAGGGCAGCTCATGACTGGAGGGCAGCTCATGACTGGAAGGCAGCTCATGACTGGAGGGCAGCTCATGACTGGAGGGCAGCTCATGACTGGAGGGCAGCTCATGACTGGAGGGCAGCTCATGACTGGAGGGCAGCTCTGGCAGCTCCTGACTGACTGGCGGCTCTGGCAGCTCCTGACTGGCTGGCGGCTCTGGCAGCTCCTGACTGGCTGGCGGCTCTGGCAGCTCCTGACTGGCTGGCGGCTCTGGCAGATCCTGACTGGCTGGCGGCTCTGGCAGCTCCTGACTGGCTGGCGGCTCTGGCAGCTCCTGACTGGCTGGCGGCTCTGGCAGCTCCTGACTGACGGACGGCTCTAGCGGCTCCTGACTGACGGACGGCTCTAGCGGCTCCTGACTGACGGACGGCTCTAGCGGCTCCTGACTGACGGACGGCTCTAACGGCTCGGGGCAGACGGGCGGCTCTGACGGCTCGGGACAGACTGGCGGCTCTGACGGCGCTGGGCAGACGGATGGCTCAGACGGCACTGGGCAGACGGAAGGCTCAGATGGCGCTGGGCAGGCAGGCAGCTCAGACGGCGCTGGGCAGGCAGGCAGCTCAGACGGCGCTGGGCAGGCAGGCAGCTCAGACGGCGCTGGGCAGGCAGGCAGCTCAGACGGCGCTGGGCAGGCAGGCAGCTCAGACGGCGCTGGGCAGGCAGGCAGCTCAGACGGCGCTGGGCAGGCAGGCAGCTCAGATGGCGCTGGGCAGGCAGGCAGCTCAGACGGCGCTGGGCAGGCAGGCAGCTCAGACGGCGCTGGGCAGGCAGGCAGCTCAGATGGCGTTGGGCAGGCAGGCAGCTCAGATGGCGCTGGGCAGGCAGGCAGCTCAGACGGCGCTGGGCAGGCAGGCAGCTCAGACGGCGCTGGGCAGACGGCCGACTCTGACCTGCTGAGGCGCACAGTAGGCCTGGTGCGTGGTGTCGGAACTGGTGGTACCGGACTGGAGACACGCACCTCAAGGCTAGTGCGGGGAGCAGGAACAGGGCACACTGGACTCTCGAGGCGCACTATAGGCCTGGTGCGTGGTACCGGCACTGGTGGTACCGGACTGGAGACACGCACCTCAGGGCGAGTGCGGGGAGAAGGAACAGTGCGTACACGTCTCTGGAGACGCACAGGAGGCTTGGTGCGTGGTGCCGGAACTGGAGGTACTGGGCTGGAGACACGCACCACAGAGAGAGTGCGTGGAGGAGGAACAGGGCTCTGGAGACGCACTGGAAGCCTGGTGCGTGGTGTAGGCACTGGTGGTACTGGGCTGGGGCGGGAAGGTGGCGCCGGATATACCGGACCGTGCAGGCGTACTGGCTCCCTTGAGCACCGAGCCTGCCCAACCTTCCCTGGTCGAATGCTCCCCGTAGCCCGCCCAGTGCGGGTAGGTGGAATAACCCGCACTGGGCTGTGTTGGCGAACCGGGGACACCATGCGTAAGGCTGGTGCCATGTATGCCGGCCCGAGGAGACGCACTGGAGACCAGACGCGTTGAGCCGGCTTCATGGCACCTGGCTCAATGCTCACTCTAGCCCGGCCGATACGTGGAGCTGGAATGTACCGCACCGGGCTAAGCACACGTACAGGAGACACCGTGCGCTCTTCCGCATAACACGGTGTCTGCTCGTACTCCCGCTCTCCACGGTAAGCATGGGAAGTGGGTGCAGGTTTCCTACCTGACCTCGCCACACTACCCTTTAGCCCCCCCCCCCCCCTCCCAATACATTTTTGGGATTTCTTCTCGGGCTTCCAGCCACGCTTCCGTGCTGCCTCCTCATACCACCGCTCCTGGGCTTTAGCTGCCTCCATCTCTTCACGAGAGCGGCGATATTCTCCAATGTGAGCCCAGTGTCCTTTTCCCTCCAGAATTTCCTCCCATGTCCAGGAGTCCTGTGTAGTGGGCCGCTGCTGCTGCTGCTGCCCGTAGCCACGCTGCTTGGTCCGAGTTTGGTGGGTGGTTCTGTAACGGCAGCCTTCCCTCTCTTCACGAGGAGAGAGAGTGTAACAGGGATCGGACCAACACGCAGTGTAGCCAGTGCTCAACATGTTTAATACGACAAATAAACGTGAACACTTACAAAACAAAATAACAAAAGTGGCAAAACCGATACAGTCCTTTCTGGTGCAGACAAAACACAGAGACAGGAAACAACCACCCACAAAATCCCAACACAAAACAAGCCACCTATATATGATTCTCAATCAGGGACAACGATTGACAGCTGCCCCTGATTGAGAACCATATTAGGCCGAACACAGAAACAGACAAACTAGACACACAACATAGAATGCCCACCCAGCTCACGTCCTGACCAACACTAAAACAAGCAAAACTCATAAGCACTATGGTCAGGACGTGACATCTACGATAATCGATCATTTCATTAAGTATTTTTCCACGGCTGGCCATGCTTTCCACCTGGCTACCCCTACCCCGGCCAACATCTCAGCATCCCCTGCAGCAACTTGCCCCCCCCCCCCCCCCCCCCCGCTTCTCCTTCACCCAAATCCAGACAGCTGATGTTCTGAAAGAGCTGCAAAATCTGGATCCCTAAAAATCAGCTGGGCTAGACAATCTGGACCCTCTCTTTCTAAAATTATCCGCCAAAATTGTTGCGACCCCTATTACTAGCCTATTCAATCTCTCTTTCGTATCGTCTGAGATCCCCAAAAATTGGAAAGCTGCCACGGTCATCCCCCTCTTCAAAGGGGGAGACACTATAGACCCAAACTGTTATAGACCTATAGATCCTGGCCTGCCTTTCTAAAATCTTCAAACGCCAAGTTAATAAACAGATCACCGACCATTTCGAATCCAAACCGTACCTTCTCCACTATGTAATCTGGTTTCCAAGCTGGTCATGGGTGCACCTCAGCCACGCTCAAGGTCCTGAAAGACCAGGACCGCCATCGATAAAAGACAGTAATGTGCAGCCGTCTTCATCGACCTGGCCAAGGCTTTCGACTCTGTCAATCATTGCATTCTTATAAGCAGACTCAATAGCCTTGGCTTCTCAAATTACTGCCTCGCCTGGTTCACCAACTACTTCTCAGATAGAGTTCAGTGTGTCAAATCGGATGGCCTGTTGTCCGGAACTCTGGCAGTCTCTATGGGGGTGCCACAGGGTTCAATTCTCGGGCCGACTCTTTTCTCTGTATATATCAACGATGTCGCTCTTGCTGCTGGTAATTCTCTGATCTAATTCTACGCAGACGACACCATTCTGTATATATCTGGCCCTTCTTTGGACACTGTGCTAACAAACCTACAAACGAGCTTCATCGCCATACAACACTCCTTCCGTGTCCTCCAACTGCTTTTAAATGCTAGTAAAACTAAGTGCATGCTCTTCAATCGATTGCTGCCCGCATCCTCCTGCCCGACTAGCATCACTACTCGGGACGGTCCTGACCTAGAATATGTGGACAATTACAAATACCTAGGTGTCTGGCTAGACTGTAAACTCTCTTTCCAGACTCACATTAAGCATCTCCAATCCAAAATTAAATCTAGAATCGGCTTCCTATTTCGCAACAAAGCCTCCTTCACTCATGCCGCCAAACATACCCTCGTAAAACTGACTATCCTACTGATCCTTGACTTCGGCGATGTCATTTACAAAATAGCCTCCAACACTCTACTCATCAAACTGGATGTATTCTATCACAGTGCCATCCGTTTTATCACCAAAGCCCCATATACTACCCACCACTGCGACCTGTATGCTCTCGTTGGCTGGCCCTCACTACATATCTGTCGCCAAACCCACTGGCTCCAGGTCATCTATAAGTCTTTGCTAGGTAAAGCCCCGCCTTATCTCAGTTCACTGGTCACCATAGCAACACCCACCCGTAGCACGTGCTCCAGCAGGTATATTGCACTGGTCATCCCCAAAGCCAGCACATCCTTTGGCCGCCTTTCCTTCCAGTTCTCTGCTGCTAATGACTGGAATGAATTGCAAAAATCTCTGAAGCTGGAGCCTTATATCTCCTTCTCTAACTTTAAGCATCAGCTGTCTGAGCAGCTTACTGATCACTGTACCTGTACATAGTCAATCTGTAAATAGCTCACCCAACTACCTCATCCCCATATTATTACTTACCCTCTTGCTCTTTTGCACCCCAGTATCTCTACGTGCACTTTTTATTTAAATTTTTTTATTTCACCTTTATTTAACCAGGTAGGCCAGTTGAGAACAAGTTCTCATTTACAACTGCGACCTGGCCAAGATAAAGCAAAGCACATTTTCTCTGATGAATCCCCTTTCCGATTGTTTGGGGCATCAGGAAAAAAGCTTGTCCAGAGAAGACAAGGTGAGCACTACCATCAGTCCTGTGTCATGCCAACAGTAAAGCATCCTGAGACCATTAATGTGTGGGGTTGCTTCTCAGCCAAGGGAGTGGGCTCACTCACAATTTTGCCTAAGAACACAGCCATGAATAAAGAATGGTACCAACACATCCTCTGAGAGCAACTTCTCCCAACCATCCAGGAACAGTTTGGTGACGAACAATGCCAGCATGACGGAGCACCTTGCCATAAGGCAAAAGCAAAAGAAACTCCCCAGACTGTAATCCCATTGAGAACTTGTGGTCAATCCTCAAGAGGCGGGTGGACAAACAAAAACCCACAAATTCTGACAAACTCCAAGCATTGATTATGCAAGAATGGGCTGCCATCAGTCAGGATGTGGCCCAGAAGTTAATTGACAGCATGCCAGGGCGGATTGCAGAGGTCTTGAAAAAGAAGGTCAACACTTCAACTATTGACTCTTCGCATCAACTTCATGTAATTGTCAATAAAAGCCTTTGACACTTATGAAATGCTTGTAATTATACTTCAGTATTCCATAGTAACATCTGACAAAAATATCTAAAGACACTGAAATAGCAAACTTTGTGGAAATTAATATTTGTGTTATTGTCAAAACTTTTGGCTACGACTGTAGTCAGGCAGGAACTCAACCATGGTCACTCACAAGTTACAAACCATCCCAACCATCCAATCATCCAATCACAAGCTACAGCCTAGGTGTCTCTGTCAATTAGAAAAAAAGTTAATACTCTGGCTTGAAGAGAGTGCATAGTATGATTAATGTTGCTGTAACATTATGTCATCATAGTAGGATCAACACCAATGGCTACATTGCAGATGTGTGACAGATTTAAGATGTAACTTAAGCACATCCAATATTGTACAACATAAGCCAGTACATTATGATGATGGCTCACAAAAATGCTGTTAAAATGGGGTTGGTCATGTAAAATAAACGGAGTGGCTGTGCATCTGAGTTCTCTTCCCGACAGCTAAAGGTCCGAAGCCTCTGCACAAATACAACTCCCAAAAGCATAAAAAAGATATAGGACATACATGGAACCATAATGTGTTTTGATCATCTCTTTCAGCCCAGTGGCTAGTAAACTTTCCAATAATATGTTGATAATGATATTACATTTTCTCTCCACAGAATGCAAGGTGTGTTCTCAGTGACACTTGTGCTGCTTGTGGCCTTGATGGTCACAGCAGAAGCAGCACACAAACATGGTGACAAAAAAGGTGAGACGTGATCAAACTACATTAATGTGTACAGTATGTCAGATTTAAAAAAATATATATCCCTTTGAAGGAGCTCATGTTATGTTGTGTTACAGCAAATGTCAGGCAAAATCAATTACATTTTTACTTGTTTTATTTTTGGTGCCACAGGTCAGAAAGCCAAAGAGGGGGGCAAAGCAGAGTGTGCTGAGAAGCGCTTTGGGAAATGTGTGCCCAATGCTGGTGACTGTGGAGATGGGTTCCGTGAGGCCACCTGCAGTGAGCACACCACCAAACACAAGTGCAATATCCCCTGCAACTGGAAGAAGGCCTTTGGTGGTAAGAGGGCAAATGTTGGAGATGGATGTGGTCCTGACATACACATACAGTACATACATATAATCACATATATGTAAATATACTACATGTATCTGCATTCTGTACCATCATCATTAAGTAACTAGGGTCCATAGTTTTTCATGGTCACTGGTCAGGTCTCATCGGGGTCAGGAAAAACTCTGGTCCCTAATCATAACGGAATTAGATGAACATGTTTTTATGGATGTTTTATATGATAAAATAGATGGTATTTCTTTCTAGCTGACTGCAAGTACAGGTTCACCAATTGGGGCGAGTGTGACACGACCACCGGCACCAAGAGCCGGTCAGGAACCCTGAAGAAAGACCTGTTCAAGTTAGACTGCGAGGCCACCATCACGGTGACCAAACCGTGCTCCTCCAAACCCAAGGGGAAGGGAGGAAAAGGTAGGTCGGATCTCATTTATTAGATCGCCATAGGACAAACCCAGCGGGCAAAACTGGTCGAAATTCTGTTTGTTAAGGGGATGTTGAATACTGATGGCATACTCCTTAGCAGGTATGCGTTTGTCACTAAACTGGAAAAGCAGGTTCTCCGAAACAACATTAAAACACAAATCCAACGCTGCAGAAAATGAAGCAATTCATATGCTGAAAGGAATTTCATAGCCACCATGTCAAAATCCAATTTGCCCTTTGACTGAGAATAGCCCAATCGAATCCAAACACCAGACTTTTTCTTCTTCTTTTTTTTTCTAGGGAAGAGGACAGAGTGACAACTAAAGAGTGAAGCTTGAGGACTGACTGAGACACAGCAGGTGTGACTTCTGGCTTACTTCAGCAGCACAGTCGTCACCCTCCTTTGCCAAACACTCAGCCAGTGTCTCTGACTGTGTCCAACATGACACCCTATCCGTTATATAGTGCACTACTTTAGACCAGAGGGCCCTGGTCAAAAGTAGTGCACTATATAAGGGATAGGGT
The DNA here is from genome assembly GCF_045679555.1 of Salvelinus alpinus. NCBI lineage: Eukaryota > Metazoa > Chordata > Actinopteri > Salmoniformes > Salmonidae > Salvelinus > Salvelinus alpinus. The sequence continues at coordinate 57,093,963 of NC_092100.1, forward strand.
GTCATTTGGGATGTAGTATCTGTCTCTGCCGCTAAGCGCTTTGTCCTTCTCAAAACAACAACAACAACAACCCAACAATCTCTGTCTATACTCTCATGTTCATGTCTTTTCACGAAAACAATCTTGTTATGTGTTTTTATTTGTTTTAAGGGTTCAAAAAAAATCTTGACATTCTTCTCAGTAGGCAACTTGACATATAAGTCAGTCTTCATAGTTTTAGGCCATCCTATGTTTGTTTTTTAACAGAAAATGTAAAGAACTCAACTTCTATAGATAGTTGTAATAAAGCTATAGTTACAAAATTAAACATAAACAAACAACACGATGAACAAAATTATAATATTTCTTCAATGATCGTGAGTGTCGTTGACCATGTTCCAGAAGCTCAAAAATAGATATTTTAGAAGATTTTAGAGGAATAGATTTTGTAAGTGGATATGTGTACTGTCTATATCCAGGAAACAAATATTAGAATTCTATGGAACAATGGAACTCCTCTGCAAAATGTATTTTTGAACTATAGAAATGACTGGATTTGCAACATAAGGTTTGTATAAAATAATAAAATACTGTACTGTTGTTTGTATAACAAAAATTTGTTGTGTTTTGTCTGAATACTTTTCATATTAAGTAATTGTTTTTCTCAAATCAAATCAAATCAATGTTTATTTGTCACCGAATACAACAGGTGTAGGTCACCTTACAGTGAACTGCTTACTTACAGGCTCTAACCAATAGTGCAAAAAAGGTGTTAGGTGAACTATAGGTAAGTAAAGAAATAAGTAAAAAGACAGGCTATATACAGTAGCGAGGCTATAAAAGTAGCGAGGCTACATACAGACACCGGTTAGTCAAGCTGATTGAGGTAGTATGTACATGTAGATATGGTTAAAGTGACTATGCATATATGATGAACAGAGAGTAGCAGTAGCGTAAAAGAGGGGTTGGTTGGTGGCGAGACACAATGCAGATAGCCCGGTTAGCCAATGTGCGGGACCACTGGTTGGTCGGCCCAATACAGGTAGCATGTATGTACATGAATGTATAGTTAAAGTGACTATGCATATATGATAAACAGAGAGTAGCAGCAGCGTAAAAAGAGGGGTTGGGGGGGGGGGGGGGGGGCACACAATGCAAATAGTCCGGGTAGCCATTTGATTACCTGTTCAGGAGTCTTATGGCTTGGGGGCAAAAACTGTTGAGAAGCCTTTCTGTCCTAGACTTGGCACTCCGGTACCGCTTGCCATACGGTAGTAGAGAGAACAGTCTATGACTGGGGTGGCTGGGATCTTTGACAATTTTTTGGGCCTTCCTCTGACACGCCTGGTGTAGAGGTCCTGGATGGCAGGCAGCTTAGCCCCAGTGATGTACTGGGCCGTACGCACTACCCTCTGTAGTGCCTTGCGGTCAGAGGCCGAGCAATTGCCGTACCAGGCAGTGATGCAACCAGTCAGGATGCTCTCGAAGTTGCAACTGTCGAACCTTTTGAGGATCTCAGGACCCATGCCAAATATTTTTTGTTTCCTGAGGGGGAATAGGCTTTGTCGTGCCGTCTTCATGACTGTCTTGGTGTGTTTGGACCATTCTAGTTTGTTGTTGATGTGGACACCAAGGAACTTCAAGCTCTCAACCTGCTCCACTACAGCCCCGTCGATGAGAATGGGGGCGTGCTAGGTGCTCCTTTTCCTGTAGTCCACAATCATCTCCTTAGTCTTGGTTACGTTGACGGAGAGGTTGTTATTCTGGCACCACCCGGCCAGGTCTCTTCTGTGTTAATTATAGGGGAAAACACTTTATCGAACCTGATTTGTACAACATGTAGACATTCATTTTGGAAGACTTTAGAATACTTGAAAAAAGGCAAAGCCCTCCTCCCTGAAAGGATAAAGGTAGAATGGGGGAAAAAAGGACGAAAATTACAGTGAACGTGAATTCAGTTACAAATGATCAGTTCTCGTTTATATCAAGTAATACATGCTAAATTAACATCAGTCATTTAGCAGCTTTTGATCATTTGCTAAATAACAATAATCAACTTCTATGAAAGCACGCCACAACAAAACATATTTTGTAAACAATAAAAAACGGGTGAAAATGTTACGAGCTGTGTAATTACATGCCTTGCATCTTACAGTTCTCACAGTGATATAAACCCTTTACTCCATTATCCATGGTCAATTACAGTATTACCACTGGTGAAATACAACTGTTTACCGTACAGTCACATAGTAGAAACCAGATAGAAATGGCGGAAGTCTTTTCTTGAGCAAATTAAGGCTTCATGCCATCTTGTTATGTAGTATACCACTTCAGCGCAACACATTATATCACATTGTGGATATTTAATAGCCCTTTCCCACATTCCTAAAGAGCTATCTGTTACACATTTAAACATCAGTATTACATATTGGAGAAGTTCAGGCTAAAAGGGAGTACATTATAGGATTCTATTTGTGTGACTTTTCAATCCATTGATTGAATAGCCACAAAACCACGTCATTCAGATTCAACTTACATGTGGAGGGTTTTTATTATATTCCCTCTGCGACGAGTGGTAACATCGCACGGACACTCGTCTTAAAGTCGCAGTCGGGTTTGATATCATTGGTCTGTCCAAGGATTTCATACTTCCATCCACCTCTGGCTCTGTACTATTGGATTAATATTATGGACAGCTTCACCGTTTCCGATGGAGGAGCCTGAATTGTAAGAACCCTGGTTATTCCATTTGAGTTGGGGGAAATACTGGCGTAGTACTCGGAGCGTACATTGGTCACCTTGCCTGCTCCCTCCAGAGACCTTAATGGAACTTGTCTCGTCCTATTTTGACTACCTTCCCTTGCTTTATTGCCAAGTTGACCGCAGCTTTTCATATGTGCGGTGTGCATAATCAAGGGAGTTGGAGGCATGCTGAAATGGAAGAGGAGGATTACCCTTGTTGCTGTTCCCTTTCTTCCCTGGACCTGGTGCTGACTGACCCCCCTCCTCTGATTTACCTATATTTTCTCTTCTGTCCATTTGCTCCAGGTGGCTCATTTTCAGATTATTCAATTGTGGGGTTCTCAGGCTGTTCATTTTTGCAGTTCTGAACAAAGAGATGCCGGAGGCCCTGAACAGCAGAATCATTCATTGGTATCTCCCCCATCACTCTCACAGTAATAGACTTATCCATTCCCAAGTGGTTGATGATGGTTCTAGGCAAGTTTACTCTCACTGTAACGATCGTCTAATGGAGGAGACCAAAACGCAGCGTGGTAAGTGTTCATATTATAATTTAATTCAAAACTGAACACTAAACAAAATAACAACGAGAGTGAACGAAAACGAAACAGTTCTGTTAGGTGACACACAAAACAGAAAACAACTACCCACAAACACAGGTGGGAAAAGGCTACCTAAGTATTGTCCTCAATCAGAGACAACGATAGACAGCTGCCTCTGATTGAGAACCACACCCGGCCAAACACATAGAACTAGACAACATAGAACACAACATAGAATGCCCACCCCAACTCACGCCCTGACCAACCAAAATAGAGACATAAAAAGGATCTCTAAGGTCAGGGCGTGACACTCACGGTTTTAGTATTTTTGCCATGTGGAATTTCTTTCAAAAGGTTAACCATCATTTTGTACTCTTGCTTTGCCAGCTCATTTAATATGCCAGTGAGCGCTGTACGCCATTCATGCTCTGCATCACTTGAAGTCATCTCTGGGAAAAGGCTAAATACAGTCGCTAGTGGGTCTACAAACACCTTGCACAGTCTTCACATCTTAAAACACGAACATGTCTGGTTTGCGTATGTCTTCACACCCCAGAATTAATACTTGGTGGAACTTAATACTGTTACGGCTGTCAATGTCGTTCTCCTCCTCAGACGAGGAGGAGCATGGATCGGACCAAGATGCGGAGTAGGAGGTATTCATGATTTTAATGACAAACCAACAAACACTAACAAATTAACAAAACAACAAACGTGACTAACCTGCAACAGTCCTGTGTGGCCCAAACGCTAACACAGGAAACAAACACCCACAAAACACCAGTGAAACCCTGGCTGCCTTAGTATGACTCTCAATCAGAGACAAACGATACACACCTTTCTCTAATTGAGAATCATACCAGGCCGAACACAAAACCCAACATAGAAATAGAAAACATAGACTGCCCACCCAACACTCACGCCCTGACCAATAAAGACATACAAAACAAGAGAAAACAGGTCAGGAACGTGACATAACCCCCCCCTTAAGGTGCGAACTCCGGGCGCACCAGCACAAAGTCTAGGGGAGGGTCTGGGTGGGCATCTGACCATGGTGGTGGCTCAGGCTCTGGGCGAGGTCCCCACCCCACCATAGTCACTCCCCGCTTCCGTATCCCCCTCCCAATGACCACCCTCCAACTCAACCCACCTAAATGAAGGGGCAGCATCGGGATAAGGGCCAGCACCGGGATAAGGGGCAGCAGCTCCGGGATAAGGGGCAGCAGCTCCGGGATAAGGGGCAGCAGCTCCGGGATAAGGGGCAGCAGCTCCGGGATAAGGGGCAGCAGCTCCGGGATAAAGCTCCGGGATAAGGGGCAGCAGCTCCGGGATAAGGGGCAGCAGCTCCGGGATAAGGGGCAGCTCACGACTGGAGGGCAGCTCACGACTGGAGGGCAGCTCACGACTGGAGGGCAGCTCACGACTGGAGGGCAGCTCACGACTGGAGGGCAGCTCACGACTGGAGGGCAGCTCATGACCGTAGGGCAGCTCATGACTGGCTGGCGTCTCTGGCAGCTCCTGACTGGCTGGCGTCTCTGGCAGCTCCTGACTGGCTGGCGTCTCTGGCAGCTCCTGACTGGCTGGCGTCTCTGGCAGCTCCTGACTGGCTGGCGTCTCTGGCAGCTCCTGACTGGCTGGCGTCTCTGGCAGCTCCTGACTGGCTGGCGGCTCTGGCAGCTCCTGACTGGCTGGCGGCTCTGGCGGCTCCTGACTGGCTGGCGGCTCTAGCGGCTCCTGACTGACGGACGGCTCTAGCGGCTCCTGACTGACGGACGGCTCTAACGGCTCGGGACAGACGGGCGGCTCTAATGGCTCGTGGCAGACGGATGGCTCAGATGGCGCTTGGCAGACGGATGGCTCAGACGGCGCTGGGCAGACGGATGGCTCAGACGGCGTTGGGCAGACGGATGGCTCAGACGCCGCTGGGCAGACAGATGGCTCAGACGCCGCTGGGCAGACAGATGGCTCAGACGCCGCTGGGCAGACAGATGGCTCAGACGGCGTTGGGCAGCCGGGCAGTTCAGGCACCGCTGGGCAGACGGCAGACTCTGGCCGGCTGAGACGCACAATAGGCCTGATGCGTGGTGCCGGAACTGGAGGTACCGGGCTGAGGGCACGCACCTCAGGGCGAGTGCGGGGAGGAGGAACAGGGCTCTGGAGATGCACTGGAAGCCTGGTGCGTGGTGTAGGCACTGGTGGTACTGGGCTGGGGCGGGAAGGTGGTGCCGGATATGCCGGACCGTGAAGGAGGACACGCGCTCTTGAGCACCGAGCCTCTCCAACCTTACCAGGTTGAATGGTCCCCGTAGCCCTGCCAGTGCGGCGAGGTGGAATAGCCCGCACTGGGCTATGCAGGCGAACCGGGGACACCACCTGTAAGCCTGGTGCCATGTACGCCGGCCCGAGGAGACGTACTGGAGGCCAGATACGTTGGGCCGGCTTCATGACATCCGGCTCGATGCCCAACCTAGCCATCCCAGTGCGGCAAGGTGGAATAGCCCGCACTGGGCTAAGCACGCGTACTGGGGACACCGTGCGCTTTACCGCATAACACGGTGTCTGACCAGTACGACGCCCTCTCACTCCACGGTAAGCCCGGGGAGTTGGCTCAGGTAACCAACCCGGCTTCGCCACACTCCCCTTTAGCCTCCCCCCAAGAAATGTTTGGGTGAGCCTCTCGGGCTTCCAGCCTCTCTTACGTGCTGCCTCCTCATACCAGCGCTCCTGGGCTGTGGCTGCCTCCTTCTCCTCCCGAGAGCGGCGATTCTCTCCCACCTTAGCCCAGGGTCCTTCTCCGTTGAGTATTTGCTCCCATGTCCATTCCTCTTCTCTCCATTGCTTTTGTTCCTGCCTTCCTTCTCCAATCCGCTTGGTCCTGGTTTGGTGGGTGTTTCTGTTACGGCTGTCAATGTCGTTCTCCTCCTCAGACGAGGAGGAGCATGGATCGGACCAAGATGCGGAGTAGGAGGTATTCATGATTTTAATGACAAACCAACAAACACTAACAAATTAACAAAACAACAAACGTGACTAACCTGCAACAGTCCTGTGTGGCCCAAACGCTAACACAGGAAACAAACACCCACAAAACACCAGTGAAACCCTGGCTGCCTTAGTATGACTCTCAATCAGAGACAAACGATACACACCTGTCTCTAATTGAGAATCATACCAGGCCGAACACAAAACCCAACATAGAAATAGAAAACATAGACTGCCCACCCAACACTCACGCCCTGACCAATAAAGACATACAAAACAAGAGAAAACAGGTCAGGAACGTGACAAATACACATTTGGCAGCCATTACAGCGCTGAATAATTTATCCATTGTTTGTGTCAAAATTGCTCAAGCTCAGTAAATTTAGTTGGGAATCATTGGACAGCAACATTCAAACCTTCTCTGGTTTTCAAGCACATTTAAGTCATGACTGAGACTGGACCATTCAGGAACACTCACCGCCTCTTGGAAAACCACCTGTATTCCCTGTTCACCCATGACTGCATGGCCAAGCACGCCTCCAACTCAATCATCAAGTTTGCAGACGACACAACAGTAGTAGGCTTGATTACCAACGATGATGAGACAGCCACGGAGGAGGTGAGGGCTCTGGGAGTGTGGTGCCTGGAAAACAACCTCTCATTCAACGTCAACAAAACAAAGAAGATGATCGTGGACTTCAGGAAACAGCAGAGGGTGCACCCCCCTATCTATATCGACGGGACCGCAGTGGAGAAGGTGGAAAGTTCCTTAGCGTACACATCACTGACAAACTGAAATGGACCACCCACACAGACAGTGTGGTGAAGAAGGCGCAACAGAGCCTCTTCAACCTCAGGAGGCTAAAGAAATTTGGCTTGTCATCTAAAACCCTCACAAACTTTTACAGATGCACAATTGAAAGCATCCTGTCAGGCTGTATCACAGCCTGGTACGGCAACTGCATCACCCGCACCCAATGTCACAGGAAGGACAAAAAGATCATCAAGGACATCAACCACCCGAGCCACTGCCTGTTCACCCCGCTATCATCCAGAAGGAGAGGTCAGTACAGGTGCATCAAAGCTGGGACCGAGAGACTGAAAAACAGCTTCTATCTCAAGGCCATCAGACTGTTAAACAGCCATCACTAGAACATTAGAGGCTGCTGCCTAAAGGCATAGACTAGAAATTACTGGCCACTTTAAGGAATGGAACACTAGTCACTTTAATAATGTTTACATATCTTACATTACTCATCTCATATGTATATACTGTATTCTATACTATTCTACGGTATCTTAGTCCGTTCCTCTCTGACATTGCTCGTCCATATGTATATAGTCTTAATTCATTCCTACTTAGATTTGTGTGTATTGGGTATATGTGGGGTAATTTGATAGATATTTTTGGGCTTGTGATGAACTACCTTTTGAGAAATGGAAGGATCGACCGGCCATGTTTATTGTCAACACCCATCCTAAACACATGCCTGGTGAACATTGGCTAGCTGTGACATTAGAAGATGACGAAGGAGGTAGACAAATCTCAACTTCCCAGGCCTCTGATAACTCTATTGGCTTTGGAAAATTGGTTGTATAATTCAAACTTTTGTTATTCCTATATATATCTGCAGACGCTTTACTGGGGAGAGTCAGGTAAAATCCACTGTGCTCCATGATGCACTCCCGTGTACACTCGAATTGAGGTGTGAACAGCTCATCGCTGTAACCTTGCTCACATCGAAAACACCCCTCAACTTGGATATATACGTACCAAGTCACCCACTATGAATTTAAAATCTATTTTATTCTTACGCCGAAGGGGGAAAACATACATATTTTTAAAGACTTGAAAAGAGTTTTCTGAAGAGACCTTGGAGGGTTTCATACGTACTATACTCTTATGGTAGCTGTAGTTATAACCCTTTACTAAATCTTGAAATATATCCACATATCTATGGGTGTTGTGAGCCGTAAAGTATTTCCACATCCTCTCCTTCAAAGTCCTGTTCAAGCGTTCAACAACTGAAGCTTTCAAATCCGAAACTGTAGCAAAATGTATGATATTGTGCTTCTTCGTGAGTTTCTGAAAAGTACTATTAAAAAATTCTTTACCGCCGTCAGTCTGCACTTTCTTGGGTGCTCCTCCTTCCTCCAAGATAGAGTCAAAGGCCCGGGTCACCTCTGCCCCGCTCTTATTTTTTAAGACCCTTACAAATGCTATTTTAGAGAAAATGTCTATAACCGTTAGCATGTATTGATTTCCATCATTTTATCAGCAAGTGCCTGCATGTCACATAGATCCGCCTGAAACTGGGACAAGGGATGAGTAGAAAAAAACTATATTTTGAGGAAATTGTTTTTGCACAGGTTTATGCAGAGTGTAAGCATCCTGCTCTGCTAGCCATTTATTCACTTGAGCATCGCATAACCTGCTACCTGTTTCTTCAGCTATAGCTCTCTGGAACCTCTCCTTCCCCCCATAAGACCCTGGGTTAGAGGGGGTATAATAAATGTTTTTCATCATCTGCTCCGCCATCCTTCTTGCCTCTCTGCTGTACAGTAACATTAATGAGCCCATTTCAAATAACGAGAACATTTTAATTTTCATTTTTGAATTTTATTTTTGCATACCTTTTTAAGTATTACGTATTGTGGCAGACCAGGGGGTTGGGTCGAAACGTTTACACAGATCAGACACGGACAGAGTAGGATTAGCTCAGTTTCAATGGTGTTTATTTAAATAAAAAGAAAAGAATAGGTCTCCCCCAAGAGACCCTCTCCAGGATACCGTCTTCTGGGCTCCAGGTCTTGCTGTATCCTGTGGGGATCAACAACTGAACTCTCTCCTGTTACCTCTGGTACCATCCTCAACTATACGGGAGTCCTTCCTTCCCTCCAGTCTCTTCCCTGTGTGCTGCCCTTCTGGCAGCTTTATGGGACTTGTACAGCTGGTGAGCAATCAGCCCTTGATTTCTCACCGACTCCCAATCAGCCCCAATTAATCCTGGCCGGAGAGCCCGTCGAGACCTGGCACGTCCGGCAGATGGAGCCATCGCCTCGTGATGTATACTCCGTCTGTCACCAGGCCTCGACGAGTCTCCCCCTGGTGGCTGACCTGCTGTACACCACAGTATCCAGACAATTCAGGATACGTAGCAAGATATTAGTGTCCGTTTTATCAATGACCCATGAATGCAATACATGGTATTACTTGGTTTATATTTACAGGCTTATATCTCTGAATTTTTAAAACGCATACATCCGTTATATAAGTATATCAACAAAAAATATGATACATGTTACAATTAAATGATGGTTCAAACAAATGAACTAAAATCTTAGACAAGGATGTTTCTAGTTCTTCAGAATCATCCACAAGACGTGATACCTGTTGTGACCCGTGTAGTCTTCCCCGTATGTCTTACATGACTCATGATTTGTTCCATTTTTAACACACACTCTGCATTAAACCCCTGTATTGTTGGATGTGTAGAGCGATACATTGTCCACTTTTTTCTCAAAAGACAAAATGTATTTATTCTCTCTAACATAGTATGCAGATAGTTACCCATTGCTTTATATCTAACTTAAAACATTATATAATGTTACTTGTTTTCTTGGGGTTTATTGAGCCAGAAAGTCACCACATCAGCCACCAAAGCTTCCTGGTATTTGTTGTCGTCCACTAATGCTTGCCTGATTTCTTTGAGTTTCTCATGGATGAAGATCGCCTCCTTCAGTTCATGTAGGAAAGCCTCTGTTGCACCCTAAACCCTAGGAATAGATGGCACAAGACCCATAGACTCCAGGGCTCTGACCATCGATGTTATAAAATGGCCGGACCACAGTCCTTTCACCAGTTCCTCAAAGTGGTTGAAGAAGAAGTACTTGGGTGGGTCATATAAACAAGAATGTCGTCGCTGGCTGGGGTGATAAATCTCACAACCGGGGCATTTTTCTCTTATATACTCTCCAATCACCACATCTAAAAGTGTGGCTACAGAGGCCTTGATGGTGTCCACAAAAAGAGTACTGACCACCCCATCAAACACATCCTCATGATGTGTACATGTAGGGTGTGTCGGGGGGCTTGCCTGGGGGGAGTAGAAAGGAGGGCTGTGAGGCATAGAGTCCTTAGGGTCTGGTACCCATAACATATTGGAGTCCTGATATGGTATATGAATATCAAATCAAATCAAATGTATTTATATAGCCCTTCTTACATCAGCTGATATCTCAAAGTGCTGTACAGAAAGCCAGCCTAAAACCCCAAACAGCAAGCAATGCAGGTGTAGAAGCACGGTGGCTATGAAAAACTCCCTAGAAAGGCCAAAAACCTAGGAAGAAACCTAGAGAGGAACCAGGCTATGAGGGGTGGCCAGTCCTCTTCTGGCTGTGCCTGTACAAATGTTTTCGGTTTCTTCAAGTGCAGCCTGTGATATGAATTTCAGCCCCACCTTCAGTGGATAGCTTCTGTACAAAACACAGTCACTGTATAAAATTACCTCCACTTTTGTGGAAAACCACTTGAATCTATCAAGTTTAGAACTACAAATAACATCAATGGGTATGACATCATGGATGTACATGTATTTAAGTGATAATGCCCTCGAAGCCGGTGTTTGGAGGATATATTGGCACGGGTGTTGTTAGACCCAAGATGAATTCGAGGGCCGGCAAACCGTGCAAATATATCCTCCAAAAACCGTCTTCGAGGGCATTATCACGTTTATAGAACGGGTTACCCACATATGTCAATCATTATTTGAATATTTTCATTAAAAACATTATTTTGATTCATTTATTCATACTATTTCATCCTTCCACAAGATATAGTCCCAACACAAACATAGGGTTGACCCAGATGTTCAGTCTTTTTGTTCTGTATCTATGGACGTGACCCAGTCATTCATTCGTTCTAAATGTGCTCACTCGTCAGGACACTGTTATTCAGAGGAGCTAGCCAACAACACACAATCACTTCAAACTGAAGCTGAAAAGACTGCAAATTAGCTGCGTTTCGTTTGACCTTTTTTCAATTGACATTCTTTTGTATATATCCATAAAAATGATGCCAGCTGATTCATGATTTCGACAGGTTGAGAAACGTTGCCTGCCTGTCTGTCTTGTCCCGACACGTTCATTACCATGGGACAGCAGGAGATCGAATTTGAATATTGAAACAATATTGCAAATGTCGGAGACACAGACAGCAAGGTTTATACAAATCTCCGCTGTTGAAAACTAAACGTTAGTCTAAAATAAATTAGATAATGTCTAGATGCTTTTTATAGTGGAAATCAAGTTTCTAAATTGGCTGGGCTGATGAGACAGTGGATTGCAGTCAGTTAGATTTAGCCGGTGGCAACTTGTGGAATAGACACAGGCTGAAATGCGGTTTTAACCAATCAGCATTCAGGATTAGACCCACCCATTGTATAATTACTAATAAACTCAATCTATAGATCAGTGAAACGGTACAAACCAAGTATCACAACCCCTTAATAACAACACCTTTGTGAAGTTTCTTATTGTTTATTTGCCTTTTTTCATCGTCAACATTACATAGGATCTTTGGTGTTCCTATAAATGATATAGAACTTGTTGGATTTTTTTTTCTATAATCTTAATTTATCTTAAAAGAACAGAAAATATTCATCACATCAGCACTCTAAAACATGTGAGACCGTTGATAACAGTTTAGGGGGAAGAGACATAGCAGTCAAGACTATATCCCAAGTCATACACATACTGTAAATACCTTACCTGGTATCCTTTTCTTCACCACTACTGACCCGAGGACTCGATAGATGAGAGCACAGCAGTATAGTGAAAACCTATTGAGTCCTTTCACTGGTCAGTGGTCATGAAAGAGGATAAGGAAAGTATGTTTTTAAAGTATTGTGACACAGCAACACACCCTACACATTAGCCCCCTGGACAGTTTCATACTGAAGTCATGTGTGATACTGCTTTTTCAAACAGCCCTAGTTTGTTCCTCGTTTTAATATGCAGCATAGGTCTTCTGTGAAAGCAGTTGAACAAGTAGCTGACTGAAGCACCACAGGTGTAATTTATTACAGAAATGTGTTGGGCAAAAAATTCACTACATTCAAATCTATAGATAATCGACCTTCCAAACATAGGAAGAATAGCATGAGGCTAGACCAGAGACTATTGTACACTAACAAAGGAAGCAACAAGACCAATCATTTGTAATTGATTAGTATAATCAACAAGTGACTGTTTGGCTACATACCAGCGCCAAGAGTTTTATTAGATTTACAATAAGTAGTGGCAGTAACTAGTGTGAACCATACAGACACTGAGCAAAACCTCTACCGCTCTCCCTCAAATGAACTAAACCGTTTTGCCAAAGACTCTGCCTCACATGGTTTAAAAAATATCACAACAAAATAAGGCTCACAAACAGCTCAGAGACTGTGAAATGTGGGGGCCCTAAAGGGGCAAAGTGGTGAAAGATATAAATTCATAAAAACCAAGGATGACATTAAACATGATTGGGACAATGCTGTGATCACTGTCAAGCACAATATATTGTATCAGTGGGCAAAACTGTGTGTTGTATCTGTATGTTTCACACATACCGCATACCACAGGTGTCCCCACAAGTGCCGTAACAAAGAATATGGAGTGTAAAACATGACATTCATAATATAAAACCAAATAAGTACACAGGGACCATTATCTGCATTCTTAAAAGGAAAAGGAAGAACGCATACCTGTCACTTTAAAAGGAATAAACTCCCCCCTCTTGAGATCAAACGTGGTGTTCCACAAGGATCCATTCTTGGATCTCTATCAATTCAATTAATTACCTGCCAAACACAAGTAAGTACAGAGGGACAACTCCACTTGTTAAGATGAATCTGCAATATTCCCAACTTATTCTAAACATTCAAAAACACCTATGTAATATTGGGAGTCTGGATTATGATTTGTTTGACAAAGCATTAGTGTCTAAATGCAGTGTCATGTATCCAATTAGTTTATACTACCACTATGTTAAATACCGTTTATTTCTTCCATTCCACAGAACTCAAACCACTGTTATTTGCATATATGTAGAAAACCAATTATATTTCACCTTAAGAATAGGATTTGTTCACTGCTGGTAACGCATACAATAACCGTATAGATGACATTTGGTTACTTTAAGGCCCAGTGCCGTCAAAATTCTATTTTTCCTGTGTTTTGTATCATATAGTAAAACTAACACCGGAAAAGTATATATAAAAAAAAAATGTATCAGTGTTATTTCTTGATAGTTGCTGGTTGAAAACACAATCTACACAGGACCTTCTAATGAGCAGGTTTGCATGGGCGGGAGTTTCGACTTTCAATGGTGACATCGCCATGCAGTAAATTGGTTAAAGGTGCAAGATGCAGAAATCGCGGTGCCATTTCCTGGTTGCAAAAATTCGAATAGTTTGCCATATCAATGTATGTGAAAAAACAAGCAATGCATAGTGTAGAGAATCATTGTACCATATAAACCACTGTAAAATATATTTTCAATAAGCAGAAATATTGTATTTTCATCTGTTTGAAGCTGGTGTACAAAACCAAAAGTAAAAGACCCAGGAAGCATAAAAATAGAACACATAGAACAGATATACCGCTTCGTAGACTTGCTTTAAATGAGAAAGACAGATCTATAACTCACATTTCTATGTGAATTTAGTTGGATCGCCCAAAAAGTTACATATTGCAGCTTCAATATACCAATTACAAAAAAAGTTTCAAACCTCTCTGCCAATAACATCAGGTTTTCAGTTGTCCCCTCCCACCATTCCCAGACAGTCCTTGCAAAATTCTTGCTTGAGAAATAGTTTTTTGCTATAAAGCTATTTTTGCCCTTTTTAATGGAAATCTATTACAGTAAGGTACAAAATTGTTACCTAGAAACGGGTATAAAAACAGCTGCTTTGGGCCTTTAAGGTCAATACCGCAGGTCATAGCAACTGTACACAATTTACAGTAGCTGTAGCTTTCCATTAAGAACCAATAAGATTGCCATCTCTTCACAGAACATAATTGTTACATTTTTCATCTTTATGTCAACAAATCTCTTTTTAATTACATCACAGAAAAGTCAAAGCCAAAGAAGTGAACAAACTTGATAGTTTGATATAGAAGTTTTTGTAATATAAGGTGAGAGTTTGTATACCATTGATTTGCATTGTTAAAAGTGTTGTTGTGGACCTACAGTGTGTGTATCATTCAGGGTGAGGGACATATGGGAGACGGAGCTCTTTCACACAATTTTTTTTTTAAATCTTCATTCATCAAGTAAAGCCAGGAGGACCATTCAGATAGTTTGTTTCTTTTTCACCTGCCAGGCAAGACAGTTGTAGCAGTTTTCACACATGCAGTAAACAGCTTGCTTGGAGTCACACTCAGGACTCGCTGCACAGCTCAAAAAACAACCAATCGGGGCACTCGCTCCATTCACTCTTTCTCTCTATACTCAGAGGTCTAACAATATAATAACCCTACAAAGCGATTCAAATGTAAATAGCTAAGCATTATGGGTTTTTAAAAATAAAAGTTATACTGTGCAGGGCATTTATTTTTCTTGTCTGTAAGCACCCGACGTGGTCAGGGGGGCTTTAGTGAAATGATATGCTAAGGACACTCTGCCTGTCACAATAGGCCAGGCACACCCCTGAAGACATTACAGTACAAAACTCGATCTAAATGGTAATCGATAATTCAAGTTTAAAAAAAAAATCCATTTCCTGGTTCAGCACGGGGCTGATTGAGATTATAATCGAAAGCTCTCTCACCCCGACGTACCCCAAGTGACAAACCACACCATCAGGGCAAAGTAACTTTGACTAAGAGATGCTACATATACAAGCCTTCTGGCCCACCCACCCACGGTTATAGGCAAAAGGCAAACTTGCTCTCCTGTTTTTCCGCTGCAGAATGCCTACATTTTGCGGAGCCAATAAACATACACCACCCCCACACACACACTTACAACTGCACACGCATACAGAGACAAGCATACACACACGGAACAGCTCCACCTCAGTGCTTCCTAAGCTAGCCCCCTGCTCGCTCCTCCTCAGAGTCTTTGTGGGAAGGGTCACTGGGCGTAACAAGTCAACAGTCAGGTTTGTTTCACTGAATCCTAGTGGTAACTTCTCGGCTTCACGGTGTCCCTGGAGCACCAGTGGTGAGTGCAGGCGACAGGGGGCTCTGGGTCAGGTCTTGGTGTACATCACATATTTAGGGGGGGGATGGTGGATGTTTGTGGGATGGGTGATCAGGGACCAGATGGTAAAGAAGTCCTGACCCAGGCCTTACTGCATGCCTCTTGGCACCAAACCCAGTCACTGTAGTGCAACAGAAGAGGAATGACAGTGCTGCCTCTTAGCGTGACACAAGCCTGTCTAGAGAGCTGGCTAACTCTCCCCAAACAGGTGTGCGAGTTAGTTCCCCCCAACACTCTTTCCCTCCCTCAATGCCGATTTGTCCATATTTCACAATACTTTTGTACCGATGGCGTCCCCATTCTTCTTCAGAAACGATGCAGCATTATTGAAAACATGCAGTAGAACAATACTACAGTATCAATACAGTCAGAAATGATTGACTAGACATTGAAACATCACATCCACCAGTTTGTATAAATCCACTGTATCCTGTTTGAACATGAAGCAATAAGGGGCTTAGTCTTGTACCATCGAATCAGATGCTGTACACTTGGGGACTCATGGGTAATATGACCATGATCCTTTTGTGGGGACTCTGACATAGTCAATCTATAATGAAAGCAGGCAGCTGCAGATTCTCTCTTGAAAGGCATGGCTTTAGTCATGCCACACACATCATATCATGATTCATACAACGATAGGATTATTTCCCCTCTATGCATTATCATCACATTACAAATACACGTCCGATAACATGGTCCCAAAAAAAAGAGTCTTCAAAATATAGCAAACACACTATTTCATGTCAATTTAAATCACATGGCACCAGAACACTACACAGTTTTTTTTGTTGTTCTTTATAATTACCCTTACATGGCACTTTGAATGGAGTAACCTTGTCTATCGGTCACGCCTATGCGAAGAGGACTGAAAAAAACTCACAATTCAAGTAAAAGCCCTTTCTGACATGGAATGATCATACAGCTAAGGTCCATTTTAAGTGCAAATGTAAGTGCACACCAATGCAGAGGGGGTCACAATGCCACTGAAGCTGATGGGGGGGGGGGGGCGCTCATGTCCCTTCTGTTCGGGGCTGGAGACCCCGCAGAGTCTGAGAACCCATTTATTGTGAGATAAGGCTTTGAGGAGAAGCGCACCTGTTAGACAGGGCCACACTGAGTTCCATTAGGGTTCCTGATACACCTTCTCTCGGCCCAAAGCATCGTCACTAGCATCAGTCACCCACTGTCTGCTCTGGGGGATTCTCTCCCACTCCTGGGCAATAATGGTCAAATCACACTCTACCTGCTGTAAGGGTCACCTGGGTAACTATCTCTGCTGCTGCTGTTGTTATCGTTGCCGTTTGTGCCACTGCTGGGAGGGTAGGACCTGCGAGAGGAGGAGGAAGAGGAGGAGAAGATCAGGGAGGAAGAGGGGCCTGGCTCAGAATTGTCCATTCGGCTGGCTACTTCAAACACGTTGTCGATGTCCATGGCCACTGAGAGCCCGGCCCTCGCACCTGAAGCAAGGCTGGGGGGTTGTGGTTGGGAGACAAAGGGCAGCCCCCACACCGGGCCTGGTTCTGTGGGAGCGGACGAGTTCTCCAGGCTGAGATGCAAGGTCTGGGAAGGCTGTGGCTGGGTGATAGTGAGGGGGCAGGCGGAGGAGGTGGAAATGGAGGCTGTAGAGTGGCCGGGGACGGGCAGGTTGGGGTCACTGTTGCTGGGCCGCCAGGCTGCGGCGCCGGTCCGGGTCTGGGAGCCGCGGTGGATGCGATGGCTGACGATAATGTTGTTGCCGAAGCCGCCCATGGAGGCCATGGTGGTGCTCTGCTCCCGCTGGACCACCGCCGTCATGCCGCCCTCAGCGATGAGCCGGCGGATCCGCGCCAGGGCGTCCTCTCCCGGGGCATACTCTGGAGCCTCGCCTGGATAGAGGAGGGAGGAGTTTATTATCATATGAGCGATGATAATGAACTCTTTCAAGCTGCTGATAGATTTTTTACTGGCGACTTGCCACACCATGTAATGGCAACTTAATTGGCCCCGGGGAGGAAGTTAATGACTGGACCTTTTAGCGAAAGGAGACCCAGTCCAGCCTTCTACCCATATAACGGAGGATATACCTTTCACTGATTCCCTCCTTTGCGAAACCGACAGTTAAACCCCCCCTTCTTGAGCATTTTACCATTTGCTGTCATAATGACCATACACAGTATTTTTCCAAAGTGGGAAAGAAATATATTTACTCTTTAGTTTTTTATTATTATCATGATCTAGACAAAATACTCAAAAGAAAATTCGACACATTTTAAGAAATTAATAGAAATGTACTAAAATATATTTGTTGCCTAAATTAGTTCAGGAGTAAAACGTGGCTTAACAAATCACATAATAAGTTGTAGACTCACTGTGTGAAATAATGACTACCCCTGTCTTACATACATCTGTAAGGTCCAGAGATGTTCACAAGTCTTTGAGGTAGAGTCCAAGTAAAGTCAAGTCTTTTAGGGCCAAGTATAAGTCAAGTCTCAAGTCCCTTTTGGCAATGCCTTTCTACCTGCTGTGGGTTAGGTCTATAAACCTTGTACATTTTTGAAGAGACTCCCTTGGTCATTAGTCCATACTTGTATGAAAGAAAGCACATCAGACACTATTTAAATCAAAATACATTTCCTTTTAAAATGTAGACAGTTTACATGAATAAAAGTAATTGTTCCGGATATGAAAAAAAATCAAACATAACATTTTAAAGTGCATGGTATTTTGTGGCAGACATTTTGTCTATATTTCACTTCATTGTGTCACACAAACAGAAAATCTGTAGGTGAGGGAAGATAAATAACAAATACGAATGTAAACCAAAATGACTGACAACTGTTTAACAACTGCACTACTAAAGTGTCCTATACATTAAAAGTAATTACCTTTATCCCTAAAATATACTTACTGACCTGGACACTTAACAGAAATACAATTTCCTGTAAAAAGTAGCAAATTACCTCCTGTGCCCTAAGACAGAGAACATTTCTGTTGCAGGCAGGTTACATTTCAGAAAGGTCAAGTTTGTCAGCGTTCTTGCACTGACCCCGGCACGATGAGGGCGCATGACTAAAAACTCTCCCCACTGGGACACTGGTGGCAGGCAAAAATGCAAGCAATCAACTTCATTTTCTACCGAAGATACTTGAATGTAGCGAATAATCTCTGCTCTGACAGATGATTTTACGTCTCCTTTCTTGTTGCTGATCTTGTTGCGGTAGCCAGAGAACATTCTGGAGGTTTTGGCAGGTGGTTGTTGTTCTTCTTCTCCACTACTGCTCCCCGTAACGGTGACTTTCCGTGCCTCAGCCAAAACAAGGTCTGAAAAAATGTCATTAAATTATGTATATGATAGAGAAAATAACAGTATATATTATACATGAAGAAAAAAAATCATTATTATTTGAATTATTAAGTGACATAGTGACATTGTACCTACCAATCAGACTCTCCTTCAATTCAGCTTTATCTTCATGTGGAATGAGGACATCATGATCAAGCCAGAACAGGCAGAAAGATGGGTCCAGCTGTGCAGCCATTATGTATACATTGTCACCAAATGGAAGTTGTTGCCTGTTAATCCGAGTGCTCCATTCTGACATTCACAAACACCCCCTGGAATCGGCGTTTGAGTGACTGCTGCAATGCTTTTACTAGACTGACTAGGTGACGACTTGTGCTCAGTATACTTTGCAGATGATAGTTGAGTGACAGTACACAAGGAAGGGCAGCACTGAGAGTCACCACATTCTCCCCCTGAGTAAGGTTGGTGGCCTGGACAAAAGGGTCCAATAGCTGGCTCCATTCCCTTGGTGATAAGCAGAGCTCCTTGTGTTCTTGGGCCTCAAGTAGAGTATTGAGACTTTGTTGATTCCGATTGGTGGCTGCTTTAACAAGCCGGAGGATAGAATTCCATCTGGTAGACACAGCAGCAGGGACACTACTATTGACTCCAAACTCAGCTTCAAATGCTTCTTTCAGACCACAGGTAGTATGTAGTAAGCTGCAAAGTTTAGTTACCTTAGCCATCATACTGTGTATCATTTTTGTTTCCTTTAGTCCATCTCTAATCACCAGTTGTAATGAATGGGCAAAGCAATGTAAGATCTGTTGCCTGCAGTTGGTTTGGATAGCTTCAACATCAGCATTGTACTCTTCACCAAATTCTTCCCATAGGCTGGGGTTATCCAAATCATCCTCATTATCATGATCATTGCTTGCTTTAGGGAAACAAACTGTGAAGGGCTTTTTCATACTTGCAGTGTTTGATATCACATTTGATATAATCTCATTTATGTTTTATACCAAAATTATCACATATTACTTCAAATGTATCACTGATTCTAAAGTAATACTGCAAAAAAACACAGCAAAGGAATACACTTTTTGACCTAAATGCAAAGCCTTATGTTTGTGGAAAATCCAACACAACACATCACTGAGTAACCGCCTCCTTATTTTCAAGTATGGTGGTGGCTGCATCATGGTATGGGTACGCCTGATATCGGCAAAGTTTTTCAGGATAAAAAGAAACTGACGGAGCTAAGCACAGGCAAAATCCCACAGAAAAACCTTCAGTCTGCTTTATACCAGACACTGGGAGAGGAATTCACCTTTCAGCAGGACAACAACCAAATCTACCACTGGAGTTGCTTACCAAGAAGACAGTGAATGTTCCTGAGTGGCCAAGTTACAGTTTTAACTTAAATCTGCTTGAACCCTTGGACTACAATGGTCGCGCCCCCGCGTAAATCTAACATAAAAAAATCCCCATCAAAATCAGTCTGTTTAAGCGAGAGATGTTTTTTTGCATGGGTTGCGTCTCAATCCACCGCATCCGCCAATATCGCCCTTCCACATCTGCTATGAAAGGTGGCAGGGCTAGAGTTGTTTGTCAGACCATGAGATATCCCTAAATTCGGTCTACTCACGAAAACGCCTGTAGCGTCCGAACGGATTGCCCGACAAACAACTCTATTGAAAGCGGAGACGCTCTGTTCTCCGTTTTGCTCTAGGACACACTTACAAGCCTCACAAGACTCGTCTGTAGTTGGTACAGCCTCCTCTGCCAACTTCTTCTGTAGCATCAGAATGGTTTGGGCTACACACTATGACCCCCTCTATGGAAAGTTGAGACTCTCACGAAAATAAGGGTAATCTCCGTTTTTCCCTAGGACGCTCATTTGACCAAGAACCCGATGGTTACTCTGACAGAGCTCCAGAGTTCCTCTGTGGAGATGGGAGAACCTTCCAGAAGGACAAACATCTCTGCAGCATTCCAACAATCAGGCCTTTATGGTAAAGTGGCCAGACGGAAGCCACTAATCAGTAAAAAGGCACACGACAGCCCACTTGGAGTTTGCAAAAAAGCACCTAAAGGACAGACCATGAGAAACAAGATGCTCTGGTCTAATGACACCAAACGTCACGTCTGGAGGGAACCTGGCACTATCCCTACGGTGAAGCAAGGCGGTGGCAGCATCATGCTGTGGGGATTTTTTCAGTGGCAGGGACTGGGAGACTAGTCAGGATCGAGGGGAAGATGAATGGAGCAAAGTACAGAGAAATCCTAGATTAAAACCTGCTCCAGAGCGCTCAGGACCTCAGACTGGGGCGAAAGTTCACCTTCCAACAGGATAACAACCCTAAGCACACAGCCAAGACAATGCAGGAGTGGCTTCGGCACAAGTCTGTGAATGTCCTTGTTTTTATTCTTAATACATTTGCAAAAATGTCTTTAAAAAATCTGTTTTTGCTTTGTCATTATGGGGTGTGGGAAATATGTGGAAAAAGTCAAAGGGTCTGAATAGTTTCAGAATGCACTGTAAATCTTTACAAAAATAAAAACTTTTCTTCCGCTTTGACATTACAGAACATTTTGTGTAGACTGTTGACAAAAAATGACAAATACATTTACAAAGTGGGATTCAAATGTAACAGAATTTCAAGGGGGGGTGAATACTTATACCTGCTGTAAAAGCGTTTCTCCTACCCTTCAATTGACTTTTGATGCCACCCTGTCTGAAGATATAACTAGGGGAAAGACTGCTTTAAAACCATGTAAGAACGTACAATAAGAGGGGTCTTTAGGCATTTTAAAAGGGAGAGTAGTAGGTGGGACTGGGAGGATTACCGGTGTTGGCTGTGGAGGTGCCGGCTTCTGTTGAAGAGTCCCCCATGGCACTGGCCTCGGTCCGCCTGGTTTGTGGCTGCTCCAGACCTCCCTGGGTCTCACGGCTTGTGGACGGGACCTCTTGACGGGCTTCTACTGAGATTAGTAGTGAGAGAGAAATCATTGATACACTAACATTTCCTCAACAAAACAAAATTGCAACACTAAACTGCACAGTAAATTAGATGGGACAGAAATGTGTTGATGGTTAACATCTGTGTAAAATACTAAATAATAATTGTACTGCTGAATATTAATTAAAAGGCAATGTGTCATTGAGCATGGGTCTGATTGGATCTCAGTGTTTTGTTTTCACACAGGGAAACAATGAAGTCTCCTCCTACCATAAGCAGCAGCGTGGGAGGTGCTGGGCCCGGAGAGGTCCATCTCTGTCTGCGTCTCGGCGTTCTGCAGCTGCACCATGTGCGTCTGAGTGCCCTGTGAGGTCACCGAGGGGGCGGGGTGTCGGGGCTGGAGGCCAATGGCGTTCATCAGACCCATGTCTCTGTCAAGTCTCCAGCTGGAGCGACTGGGGGCCCTTGGAGTGGGCAAACACCACAGAGAAGATTGATATGACCTGATGGATGGATACTCATTACACAGTTTAGACTTGCAAATTCCAGAAACTTCATCAAAATCCCACATTTTTTTAAGTTGAAGGATTTCTGGAATTTTGGGAAAGTTTCTGGAATTTGACACAGTTCAGTGAACACAGTGAGCAGGCCAGAGAGGACATGTAAGAGAAAGAGGTGACAACATCTCTTTGGTCCTAGACTCCTCACCCTGGTCTATCTGTACCGCGGGTCCTGCTGGTTCCACCACCGCTGTTGTTGACTGTGAATATGGGCTCGGTGCTCGCTTCGGCCGGGCTCTCTCCGTCACTCCGGTACAACCTGGAGAACAGACAGCATTATTCATTGGCACAGACGATGTCGTCATAATCAGATCTCTCTAATGAGGAGAGATTCCTTAATGTAATCATCACAGACAATGACCTCATTACAGACCAATAATTGACCCTCTCCAATTTGGAGGGTTCCTGTTTCTACTGGCTATTAGAATAATGAAATCAGAGACCAAATTAATCCAAATGACGTCAGCGTTGGAGGTGGTGGTAAGGACTGCCCTGAACTCAAGATACCGGGAATACACCTTTGCACACAAAGTGTATATTGATGACAACAAAGCAAACAATTCCCTCATGCACCGTCCCGATAGGGTCCAGTCTATCAGGTATAAGCGTTACAATGGACAGACAGGAGCACTACTCACACGGGCCTGCAGATGACCAAGTCGCCTTTGTTGGTCCCGTAGGCCAGGCCCATCCCCGGGTCTGGAAGCCATCTGGCTGAATTGATGCTGACGTGCCGCCGCTGGTCCGGAGCCATGGGGTACACCACATTAAACACCATCTAAGGAACAAATAGAGAACACAAACAAACATCAACAAGCGTACAAGTCAAGAACAGATTATGTCTTACTGGAAAGCAAGGGGTCATTGGAGAAATTAAAAAAATAAAAGCAAATAAAATGTCTATGCTCCATCTGATCTAACCTTTTCATGCTGGTTTCGAATAATTGAATGGCTTTATAATGTCAGTCATTTAAAAGCCATTGAAAAATGTATCAGTAGTTTTATGGTGCTTCTACAGTGAATAGTAGGGCTGGGAATTGCCATCGATCGACCTCACGATATGATCACAATACTTAGGTGCCGATTTGATATTTTTGCGATTCTCACAATTCTATATGTATTGCGATTCAATACTGTGACTGTACTGCGATTCCATAGGCTAAACATATTGCTCACCATATGTCTGCTGCAGAGGGACAAGAGAGAGCCATGAGAAAACAAAATTGGCTCCCTATTTAAAAAGAAGATGGAGAACAAGATATGAAGTAAAAATACTTTTGGTGAAGGTACAGCCAACTAGAGCAAAAATAATATTGCGATATTGCCAAAACTAAACATCAACCAAAACAATATCCTGATATGTAACTGTATGGATTTGTTCCACCATCACTAGTGAATAGGTGGAATATGATTGTTATTGGTCGGATTTGAGACAGTTCTATGGGAAATAATGGGTACTTCAAGCGGCAATATGTAACTTTTTGGGGGACTGACCAAATTCACATAGAAATGTGAGTTATAGATCTGTCACTCTCATTGAAAGCAAGTCTAAGAAGGGGTAGATCTGTTCTATGTGCGCTATTCCTTCTCTTCCCGATCTTAAGTTTAGTTTTGCCGTCTTTTACTTTCCATTTTGTACTCCAGCTTCAAACAGCTGAAAATACAATATTTTTGGTAATGGAAAATATATTTCATAGCGGTTTGGATGGTACAATGATTCTATACACCAGTGGTTCCCAAACTGTGGGGCGTACCCTGTCAGCAGAGGGGGCGCGGGGTCCCCCCCCCAAAAACAACAGATTTTTACCTTGTCAACTCGGGGATTCGATCTTGCAACCTTTCGGTTACTAGTCCAACGCTCTAACCACTAGGCTACTTGCCGTCCAAAGAATACAATTGAACAAAGCTGAATAAAATATAACTACTTCTCCAAACTATTTGAGGGAGTGCGGTTAACAAAGAAAAAGTTACTCCTATATGCTTCATTTAGAGTTATTAATGTAACTTTAGTTGTTGTACAAATGTTGGGTTATATGTTTTGATTTCTAATACATTGTAAGGTTGCAAGATGCGATTAATGATAATTTGAAAAAAGTATCTTGAAAGGCATGAGCTCTGCTGTACACACTTCATCAGTCTTGCATTCACAATTTGACAAGCACTTGATAATGGATTGAATTTCACAGCGGCATCCTCTTTGTGTGGCCGTAATGCATCCTAAAAAAATTTATGCCTTTTGCGTCCAGTGGCTGTTGCGCTCTTGGCCAGGGGTGCTGCATTGTGCCCTTCTCACTGAGTGATGCACGCTCCGAAGCACCTCTCACTCCCATGGCTCTCCATCACATGATCGAGTCTTTCTCACAGGCTACAAGTGAAGACAGACACATCGGAGACGCAACCGCGCACGTCCTTATCCAATTCCAAGGTGCATATTGAAGTTACTGGAAAACTGTCCACATTTACTTTGTCAGCCAACAAGATGAGTAGGCCTAACAAACAGCAAAAGCACTAGCCTATGTCAATCTACTATCCTCCATAGTTAAGTTAACCTAGTCTATTCTGTGCGAGAAATACATATTCCAAACAGTTGTGGGGTGCAATAGATACACAATTAATACAACCACTAGCATAAATTATTTTTATGCAATGTGGCTGACGCAACAGATCAGAACGTTTAGCTTAAAATGTTGAAAAACGATTAGGCTATTTCTTCACATTATAAGCACAGCAATGCCCACATGGCAGTAGGCTATAAGCGTTAATGTTCCATTAGCGGGAAAATATCATTGTCAAAAGTGACAGCAAATGCAATTATGCATGTAATGCTTTTATTATAAAGGTGCAGTTCTAGGATGAAAATTATCTTCTCAAACTTGAAACTCACGCAGAGCTTATGTATGCCAGTTAGGCTCAAAACCCATTGTAAAACAGATGAATGTGCTTCATTTTAATATGTTATTTTGCCACTTAAGTTGTGATACAAACCGTATCAAAACATATAGGCCTATGGGCTAGGCTACATGAGGTGTGCGACTAAAAAAAGTTTCAAAAGAAAGGCAGTTTCTTATGCTGGGCATCACTCACAAGTGATAATATATAATTTAGAAGTGATAGGGTAATATTTTCACCCATCAGACTATTATTGATTAATTTTGTCTTTACATATATTATTTAGTTTATGTGAGAAATTTGTTTTAATTTAGCGGGGAAAAAACATGTAATCTATGCACTTAAATAGCGAATGGAGGATGCTTTTCCTGTGGTTCATTTTGATCCCAGCCAGGTATGCTATACTCCTGTTGTAAAGAGAAACAATGTGCTTAATATTAGGAAAGTTAAGAAATAAGTATAATTTTAGGCCAAGCCTAATAGAAAGCTGATGGGATCCTCCTCTTTTAGTAGAGGCCATCACTGTTTTCTCGCGCAATTGCATAGCCTAGAGAAATGTTGCGCAACATAAGCTAATGGGCTCTCATGAAGTGTTTGATTAGATTTTCAATTACATTTGCATTGATGTCAGAGTGATTAGCGTGACAATAGAGTGTTGAGTACCAGGCAGTAAGCAAGTTTGGTAGGCTACTAATGTCCATCAGCAGCATCGGAGCTTGGAAAAGCCTAACTACTGTGACTGAACGGTCACGTGGAACTTGACTGCCTTCATGACTCGTGACCAGCGGTGTGGCGGTAATACGGTCACCGCAATAGCTTTATGTATGACACTACATAGTTGGAACACCTGTATTTGGAGATTTTCGCCCATTCTTTCTTCTCTGCAGATCCTCTCAAGCTCTGTCAGTTTGGATTGGGAGTGTCGCTGCACAGCTATTTTCAGGTCTCTCCAGAGATGTTTGATCGGGATCTGGCTGGGCCACTCAAGGACATTCACAGACTTGTGCCGAAGCCACTCCTGCATTGTCTTGGCTGTGTGCTTAGGGTAATTTTCCTGTTGCAATGTGAACCTTCTAGCAGGTTATCATCAAGCATCTCTCTGCACTTTGCTTCATTCATCTTTCCCTCGATCCTGACTAGTCTCCCAGTCCCTGCTGCTGAAAAACATCCCCACAGCATGATGCTGCCACCACCATGCTTCACCGTAGGGATGGTGCCAGGTTTCCTTCAGGCCAAAGAGATCAATGTTGGTTTCATCAGACCAGAGTACCGCTCATGGTCTAAGAGTCCTTTAGGTGCTTTTTGCAAACTCCAAGTGGGCTGTCATGTGCCTTTTACCTCCCTGACCAAGGCCCTTCTCCCCCGATTGCTCAGTTTGGCCGGGCGGCCAGCTCTAGGAAGAGTCTTGGTGGTTCCAAACTTCTTCCATTTAATAATGATGGAGGCCAATGTGTTCTTGGGGACCATCAATGCTGCAGAAATGTTTTGGTACCCTTCCCCAGATCTGTGCCTCAACACAATCCTGTCTCAGAGCTCTGCGGATAATTCCTTCAACCTCATGGCTTGGTTTCTGCTCTGACATGCACTGTCAACTGTGGGACCTTATATAGACAGGTGTGTGCCTTTCCAAATCAAGTCCAAACAATTGAATTTACCATAGGTGGACATCAATCAAGTTGTAGAAACATCACAAGGATGGTAAATGGAATCAGGATGCACCTGAGCTCTATTACAAGTCTCATAGCAAAGGGTCTGAATAATTACATAAATAAGTTTCTTTATTTTTAATACATTTGCAAAAATGTCTAAAAAACAGTTTTTGCTTTGTCATTATGGGGTATTGTGTGTAGATTGAATTAAACATTTTCCTCACCAAATTTAGAAAAACTCCATGACGTAACAAAATCTAGTTTGAGAAACAGACGCCTCACAAGTCCTCAACTGGCAGCTTCATTAAATAGTACCCACAAAACACCAGTCTCAACGTCAACAGTGAAGAGGCGGCTCCGGGATGCTGGCCATCTAGGCAGAGTTCCTCCCTTGATGTCGTAATGTCTTCTACATTTCTTTAGTTTTTTTCCTGTTTTACAGCTTTGATGCTCTGGAGCCTGGTGTTGTCGCCAAGGCGTGTTCAGACTGTCGGGACCAGGTTTCAGCTGCTGCGCAACGCTGACATCCTTCCACCCATAGATGGTCTGCCTGTATAAGCACCACCTGGACTGGACACAGCTAGACAAACTTACTTTGAGAAGATCAGGGAGTTTTGCGACGAAGAATGACTCTCTCCTAATACGTTGCTGCCACAATTTTTTATTTTATCCTGCTGCTCAGCCACTTTACCCCTTATCGTAGGCATATAACTACCTCATCTGTCACTGATATCGTTATTGATATTGTTCTTGTACATACTGTATATTATTTGATTTATATTGACACTATCTATTACTGATATCGCTACTATGCAAGTAACCATTTGGCTGTACCATTTACACCATCTGTAAAGACCCATCCACTTAGCAAGATGTGGCCAGTTGTGTCAAGTACTTACGTAAAAATACTTTCAACTACTACTTAAGTATTTTTGGAGGTATCTGTACTTTACTATTTATATATTTGGCAACTTTTACTTCACTACATTTCAAAATAAAATAATGTACTTTTTACTCCATACATTTTCCCTGACACCCAAAAGTACTCGTTACATTTTGACAGGAAAATTGTCCAATTCACACACTTATCAAGAGAACATCCCTGGTCATCCCTACTGCATCTGATCTGCATCACTAAACACAAATGCTTTGTTCGTAAATTGTGTTGGAGTGTTGGAGTGTGCCCCTGGCTATCCGTCAATAAAAAATGTAATTGTGCCGTCTGGTTTGCTTAATATAAGGAATTTGAAATGATTTATACTTTTACTTTTGATACTTAACTACATTTTAGCAATTCCATTTACTTTTGACACTTAAGTATTTTTAAAACCAAATACTTTGACTTTTACTCAAGTAGTATTTTACTGGGTGACTTTTATTTTTACTTCAGTCATTTTCTATCTTTACAATGTAGTACTTTTTCCACCAGATGTGGCTGGCAATTATAGCATTTCTTTCACATGACCAATCAATTTAGACAAGTGTGTCTGGGTAAGCGTCATCTAATATTTATAAAATATTTTTTATCTGAACACTTTCTGTTTACCTGGAATTTTCCCTTAATGTAGGCTGCTACTTTTAATCTTTACTATACTACTCACTGTTTAGCACATGACCTCACATGTGAATCCTTAAAGAGATGGGAGGGGCTGGCTTAAGAGGGTGTGAACAATGCTGAATGGGTGTTGACAAAGGAGTGCTCTCCAGTAGGTACCAAAACATTCAAAGGAACTTTTCTCAAAAATGAGTTTACAAGTTTATCAACTTTTAAAGAAGAATTACTTTCCCAGTGTTCCTCAAATGCAGTGTAAGATATGCCATTTTGTAGCTCTGAGTCTTTACTTTTATCCAATGTAAAAATGTTGCTAGATAAGAACGATTTGAGCCGGTCGGTCACAAATGAGTAGAATTGATTGAAATAAGCTTTAAACCTAAATTGCCATCCAAAACAGCAATTATCCAAGAAATATGCTTCAAATGTTGACTTCTTACATTGTGAAACATCATGAAAACGGCTGCAAGTGTTTAGATAAGCATGAGATTCCCTTTTTTCATCCTATTTATTGAATATCGGAGAAATTATCGGCCAATACAAATATAACATTTAAAAGGTCAACATCGGCCAATAATATAAGTGAACCGATATATCGCTCAGGATCTACAGTACCAGTCAAAAGTTTGGACACACGTACTCATTCAAGGGTTTTTCTTAATTTGTACTATTTTCTACATTGTAGAATAATAGTGAAGACATCAAAACTATGAAATAACACATGGAATCATGTAGTATCCCAAAAAGTGTTGAACAAATCAAAATATATTTAATATTTGAGATTCTTCAAAGTAGCCACCCTTTGCCTCGATGACAGCTTTACATGCTGACCCAAACCAGACGTACCCCCACACCAGACACGTTCAGGACACGCAGGTTGAAATATCAAAACAAATTCTGAACCAATTATATTCATTTGGGAACAAGTCGAAAAGCATTAAACATTTATGGCAATTTAGCTAGGTAGCTTGCTGTTGCTAGCTAATTTGTCCTGGGATATAAAAGTTGGGTTGTTATTTTACCTGAAATGCACAAGGTCATCTACTCCGACAATTAATCCACAGATAAAACTGTAAACTGAATTCCTTTCTCGTCATTTGTCCTCCGGCTTCTTTTTTACTTCTTTGAACTTTACATGGCGGTCGGCAACCAACTTTACGGTGCATTACAACAACCGACTGGAGTGTGGACGTCAGTTCAACTTTCAATCACCCACGTGGGCATATGCTCCTAAAAACCAATGAGGAGAAGGGAAAGGCCGGACTTGCAGCGCATTGAGCGTCACAAATAGAACCTTGTATTTTAGCGCCTGGCCACGCAGATGCTCGCTGAGGCGCGTGAGCAGTGTGGGTGCAATGATTGAATAACACCGCGATGATTGAATAACACCGCAAGCGGTGGTCAGCATGTTTCACACTCGCATTGTCTCGCATTCTCTCAACCACGCATTCTCTCAGCCAGCTTCAGTTCCCACAGATGTTGAGCACTCGTTGGCTGCTTTTCCTTCACTCTGCAATCCAACTCATCCCAAACCATCTCAATTGGATTGAGGTCAGGTGATTGTGGAGGCCAGGTCATCTGATGCAGCACTTGGTTACTGAATGATTCCTTATGTGTTATTTCATAGTTTTGATGTCTTCACTATTATTATACAATGTAGAAAATAGTAAAAATAAAGAAAAACCCTTGAATGAGTAGGTGTGTCCAAACACTTGACTGGTACTGCATGTATTTCATGAGCCTTCTTATATCTCCTTCAAAATATGACAATTCACACTTTGTGTGTGTTTTTTGTCATTCATGAATGTGTTATTCAATGTGTTTCTATAGTAGTAAAGGCCAAACTCAATATTTCATCACATATGTAT
Source organism: Salvelinus alpinus (assembly GCF_045679555.1). Lineage (NCBI taxonomy): Eukaryota > Metazoa > Chordata > Actinopteri > Salmoniformes > Salmonidae > Salvelinus > Salvelinus alpinus. Next base: position 57,124,201 of record NC_092100.1, read on the forward strand.
TTTTATTGGACACCTATAGGGGTCCTAAAATGCAAAATCAAATAGCCAAATGATCCATGGTATGACCATCTTAAACCCCCCCTACTTATCCTACTATGTTCTCCCTCATTGTTGACCACCACACCCACACACTACTGACATAGGTTAACAGCAACATGTAACCAGGGTCATGTTCACTATGGAATACAAGAGAAACAAAAATATCTTTCTCACCCTGATGGAGGTCTCGCCGCCGTGGGGCTGCTGCAGCCGGAACACTTGCGCCACCATGTGGTCAGTGGAGGGATGTAGCAGGATCCTGCGAGATGCTAAGCCCACCATCACGTAGCAGCCCATGGGAGACAGGCTCACCGAGATGGCATTGGGACCTGTGGGAGAAGTAAGACAAACTGACAAGGTTAGGTAAGATTCTTCTAGGTTAATATTGTAGTATAGTTTAGGTTCACTAAAAATAATATCCTCTTTAGTGCACTAATTTATTAGATTCAATGTTTTATACTCAACGAAAATATAAACGTTCCATGTTTCATGAGCTGAAATAAAAGATGTTCCATACGCACAAAAAGCTTATTTCTCCAACATGTTGTGCACACATTTGTCTACATCCCTGCTAGTGAGCATTTCTCCTTTGCCAAGATAATCCATCCACCTTACAGGTGTGGCATATAAAGTAGCTGATTCAACAGCATGATCATTACACAGGTGCACCTTGTGCTGGGGACAATAAAAGGCCACTAAAATGTGCAGTTTTGTCCCACAACACAATGCAACAGATGTCTCACGTTTTGAGGGAGCGTGCAATTGGCATGCTGACTGCAGGAATGTCCACCAGAACTGTTGCCAGAGAATTTAATGTTCATTTCTCTACCATAAGCCACCTCCAATGTTGTTTTAGAGAATTTGGTAGTAGGTCCAACCGGCCTCACAACCACAGACCACATGTAACCACACCAGCCCATGACCTACACATCCGGCTTCTTCACCTGCGGGATCATCTGAGACCAGCCACCCAGACAGCTGATGAAACTGAGGAGTATTTCTTTCTTTAATAAAGCCCTTTTGTAGGGAAAAACAAATTCTGATTGATTGGGCCTGGCTCCCAAGTGGATGGGTCACCCATGGCTGCGCCCCTTCCCAGTCATTCCCAGTCATGTGAAGTCCATAGATTAGGGCCTAATGAACTTATTTACATTGACTGATTTCCTTATATGAACTGTAACTCAGAGAATCATTGAAATTGTTGCACGTTGCATTTATATTTTTGTTCAGTATAGATTCTCTAGTTCAGTGTCGCAAACCTCTCCTCAAGTACCCCCAGACGTTCCACGCATTTGACGTAATTCCAGAACTAGCAAACCTGATTCAACTAATAAGGTGATTAGTTGAACAATGGAATCAGGTCTGCCATCACTGGAATACCTGGAATAAGTGGATTGGCCGGGGGTACTTGAAGAAAAGGTTTGGGAAACACTGTTATTGTTCTATCCTGGAGGTCAAGTCCATGACGGCAAGACTTTCTAAATAATATAATACAATAACATCCCATTTAGCAAGCTCTTTTATCCAAAGTGACTTTTATCCATGCATGCATACAATATTTACGTACAGATGAATTGATCCCAATGGGAACCAACCGGGAATCAAACCCACTATCCTGGCGTTGCAAGTACCACGCTCGACCAATTAATCTACAGAGGACCACGTGATATGACTTACCAAATCTCTTGGTGTAGAGCATCTCCCCCAGGTTGTGAGGGGCCAGGGAGTACACGGCCAGGATGCCCTCGTCAGGGAAGCCCCGCTGGCTGCTGGGTATGAACACGGCCAGGAGCTGCCCGTCCGCTGAGATGTCACAACTGGCGTCGTTGTATATCTTACAGTTTGGCACCAGCACATTCACAGAGGCTGGAAGGGGTGGGGAATACACTCAAGCACGCAGGAACACACAGGATGTCAATACTACAGTTTAATTTTGCGCACACACACATACTTTGTTATTCTGTCTTTGTGGGGACCTAAAATGTATTTCCATTCAAAATCATATTTTACCTAACCCAAACCCTAACCCCTTACCCTAATGCTGACCCTAATTTTAACCTTAACCGTAAACCTAACTGCTAAGCTGAAAATTGCTTTTGTCCTCATGGGGACGTGGGAAATGTCCCCACGACGGCGAATTGTCCTGGTTTTACTATTCTTGTGGGGATTTCTGGGCATTTTAGGTCCCTACAAGAATAGAATAACTCCCCCACACACACACACACACACCCACACACATGATGTCAATACTACAGTATAATTCTACCAAGGTAAACGCAATCAGGGCAAGAAAACAAGCTGGGGCTTGTTTAGGAGAATGTAACGTTACAGAATGTTTAGAGAAGTGCATTGTATGGAACAGATACGACTGCCTGTCAGATAGAATATGGAATCGTGGCATCTTGATTCATTCGATTTCTACCTGCAACGTTCTGAACATTTCACATACCGTTGCTGATCTCAGGCAGGTCGAATTTGGTGAAGTCCCACCACTGCAGCCGGTAGGTGGTGTTGGCTATGTTACTAGCCACCGCTGACTGGCCATCCCCGATGGAGGCACCTGAGAGACAGGAGAAAAACATTTTGGTCAGTGGAAAGAGCATTGGAAGTGAAGTAGGAAAAGGGACTGTCTACCATTATTGCAGACAACAGAAATGAACACTATCAAATGGATAACATTGAGACGTATGAGAGCAGTCAACCAGTCAGTTGTTGCACACTTAAACTGTACTGCGCTAGCTTGGATATCCTCTTTTACACCTTGCAGAATGGTTCCACCAACTACAAAGGATGGGTAATCAGGCCAGTGAAATACAGCTCAGCTTGGCACAGTATTGGTTTAAGGGTATTACAGTGCATTCGTCTTATAGACCACTATAATAATGATGACATGAGTACAGGACAATTGGATCACTTCAAACCACATGCTCTATAAGCAGAGGGCACTTTAGTGGGAGAATCTTGGTTATTACCTGCTAAGACCCTGTTGACAGAGGAGTGAGTGGCAAGGCCAGGCTGTCCCCTCTCGTGGAAGATCCCAGCGTAGGGCAGATACTCAGGCAACAGGAACCGCCGGGGAACGAAGCGCCCCAGCGAAGGAGCAGACATCCTGGCATTGCGCGGTGTTCTGTGCCTCGTCCTGTCGCCGTTATCACTGTTAAACACACCCACAGTTATTGGGAAAACATAGGCTATTGGGAGACTTGTGGTGAAGCTAAGGGTTCAAAGTAGGATCACTGAACTCTGATTTCAAGACTAGTCCACCTCCCACACCATCGGTTGTGTAGATCCAGCTATATGCCTCAACCAAACTTAATAGAAAAGATAAGCAACGTAAATCTGGACAGTATATGGTTCTTATCTTTTCCAACAAGATGGCCTGGGACATCTACTTAACCCCATTTTATCTCCTCTTCCACTTATTTCAACAGAAGACAACGTTGAGGTCTGACAACCTTGAGGTCTGTCACCCCGCTCCTCCGCTCTCTCCACTGGCTTCCAGTTGAAGCTCGCATCCGTTACAAGACCATGGTGCTTGCCTACGGAGCTGTGAGGGGAACGGCACCTCCGTACCTTCAGGCTCTGATCAGGCCCTACACCCAAACAAGGGCACTGCGTTCATCCACCTCTGGCCTGCTCGCCTCCCTACCTCTGAGGAAGTACAGTTCCCGCTCAGCCCAGTCAAAACTGTTCGCTGCTCTGGCACCCCAATGGTGGAACAAACTCCCTCACGACGCCAGGTTAGCGGAGTCAATCACCACCTTCCGGAGACACCTGAAACCCCACCTCTTTAAGGAATACCTAGGATAGGATAAAGTAATCCTTCTAACCCCCCCCCCCCCTTAAAAGAGTTAGATGCACTATTGTAAAGTGGTTGTTCCACTGGATATCATAAGGTGAATGCACCAATTTGTAAGTCGCTCTGGATAAGAGCGTCTGCTAAATGACTTAAATGTAAATGTAAATGAAAACAACTGGCATACTTTGATTGAAGAGCGTAATATCCCTTTAAAAAAGGTGGAATCTTTATTTTCTACATCCATATTTGCACCTATAAATTAATTATATAAATTATATATACATTGATTATTGAAGAATATAACTTATAAATACCTCATGAGCTTAGTTCGATTGTCATACCCCATCAGAACCCAAAATATAAGCGTGTTTTACTCCAATGTTCGTAAACATGAACTCATCCATTGACTTTTTGTCGACATTTAAAACATAGAAAACAGATGCGACAATTGCCTGCTACGGTGCAGTCTTGGGTCGATAACAACAGCTGGATGTAACGACATTATAACTAAACAATAAAACTTCTGTTTCCATTATTGTTTCCATGATCCATTTAGGCAAATTGTGCATTAATAAAATTGGCGACAGCCTGCATGCCCTACCACCGATCTGTCCTTACATCCATATCTCTATCTATGAATTTGAAAGTGGTAACATTTCTCCAGGTCCATCCCTCAGTTATTTACCAAAACAGAGGCGGCGTGACCACTTTGTCATTGTTTAGCTTTAAGGGGCCGGGGCCCGGTTTCCCATCATTAGAAACTTCATAGGAGCATCGTTAAATATCTGGAGAGGTTTCCCGAAACCATCATTATTAACATTGCACCTGAAAACGCTCGTTATCTAACGCCTGCCTCAGACCACTCGTAGAACAGCTAAGTGCGACGTTAGATACTGTTTTGCCCTTCCGCGTTACTTTCTACACAGAAGATCTCTGCTAAACATGGAAACACACGGTTCATCCTTCTCTCTGAGACCGCCGATTACTTCGGAACAAAGTTGACTACAAATACAAAGTTGCAATTTCTACCAACAACCAATGTATAAAAAGATCCTTCAAAATGAAAACCGAGATGACAGAATTAAAAGATAAACAGTAGGCCATAGACCTATTTCAATCATATTGAAATACATTTCATGTTCAATCAATTTAGTTACATTATAATACTTGTAGGTTACTGTCTGTAATTTGTCTCAATATAGTTCATGTCTAGCCTAACGTGTGCAATGATGTGCCAAATCTGTGATTTAGTGAATTATTATCGGGTAAGCCTTAGAATAAGCCTCCTCAATATTTGCGGCCATAGGTGATAATATTTTTCTTGGAGCTGATCCATCGTCAGTGTTGTGGAATAATTCTAATGTTAAGATAAGATTTAAATGGAGAAAGCTGATCCGAGAGCAGCACTCCCTTTCTTTCGACCCTATCAGTATCGACACATGCCTCAATGACGCACTTAGCAAACGTTCTCTCTGCTTGGTGTTTTGGGAAACGCATTTTACATCTTCGGCCGTTGTAGGAAAGATGCATCGTTAAAACACATTTAAGACTAAGTTCCATCACTATCGGGCAACCGGACCCAGGATGGGTTGCCGCCAACTCACTCTAGCTCCTCAAAGTCCACGTCGCTGTTCTCAATGGCGGCCGAGGGGTTGCCGGCAGGGCTGTCCGACGAGGAGGAGAGTGTCCTCAGCCGGTTCTGCTGGTAGCGCAGCGAGCGCTGGCGAATACTATCCCGCCTTGACAGGTACTGGATCATCCTCTGGGCATAGTACGCAGCCGGGGACAACCTGCCGAAAAAATAACCGCAGATAGAAGGGTTCAATGGGGAATTACAGCTGTAGGGTTCATAGTAGGCTTGCAAAATTCCAGAAACTTCACCCAAAATTTCAGTTCGTTAACACACCTGGAAACCTAAGGATCTTTTCAACCTTACTCAATGGGTTTTATCCTATCAAAGATGATACCATTTTAATAGGGGTTAAGATTGGTACCTGGCGGGGTCTGGGTAGATAGGGTGTTCTCGGGATCCTCCCATGTCGTAGCGGGAGAGAGAGAGGAGGGAGGACTCTAACAGCCTTCTGTGAACAAACCCACCAAACAATGGATCAGCAATTCATCTCCTCTGCAAAGGGAGTCTATTTGTTTTATACAAATCCAACTATTTGGACAATATAAGTCTATCACGGAAATACTGCGTAAAGCAGACCAGTCGTCACTTGCTGTAATGTTATCATGCCAGAGTGGATCACTAGATAAAGTGAGACAAGTGGTGTTCAGTAGATACCAAACTGAAGAAAACAGTCCGAAACAGAGTGGTACTATCTGAGCTCATTCAATAAGAAATGCTCATTTTCATTTTCCGTTTCAAAATATTTTGCTGCGGTGTGCCCTACTAAACAGGACACTGAGGCTGAGCAAAAAAACAACACCGCAGAGACTACCAAGGCCTTTCTCATTACTCTACCTTCTCAGAGAATCCTCATCCGGGTTATCCACAGGCATTTCCTGGCTTAAGGCCTCTGGCGGTGCGTCGGCGGAGCGGCTGGAGGTGGCCTGGCGATAGACGCGCTCCCACTGGCCTGTCTCCTGGTTGAACACCAGGCCCACTGTCTGCTCCCCGGGCTGGGCAGAGGACGACGCAATGGTGGGGAAGGGCATGGCCGCAACGTGAGGGCCTGGGGAGGGCTGTAGCTCGCTGGGCTCAGGGGGTTGGGCTACCCTCCTCTCCCTCTCTTGGGGATGGGGGTGTGGATCCCGGCTCCGTGATGATGCATGGGGCTCCTCATAGGCAGGGCTGGGGGGCTGCCGCCAGGGAGAGCTGGAGCCCTCCTGCGTGGAGACAGCGGAGGTGGAGGAGGCTGGGCTGGTGCGCTCCCAGCGTTGGGAGTCGTGGTTGAAGGTGAGCAGGTTGTGGCAGGCCCGGCAGCGGTTCAGGTGGCCTCGGGAGGAGTGGGCGGCGCTAGAGAAGGGAGGGGGGTTGTTCTCAGTAGGGGCAGGTGGGGGTGGCTGGGGCTGGTAGTGGGAGGACACGGAGGGCCCGGGTCTCTCTGGGTCTATGTTGTTGTTGAGCAGCTCCTGCATCTGCTCCTGGCCGCCCTCCCCTCCCCCGACATCCACGCTGGCGGCCCCCAGCGGCAACTCCAGGTCCTGCATGCGGTCGAACTCCATGAAGTAGCGGCTAAGATTGCACTGGAGCACATTGCGGAACGAGGCCGGGTTGCTGCGCGTGCCATCCCAGAAAGGGTGGTGCCCACTGCTGGAGCCCACCCCTCCTCCTCCACCACCACTTCCTCCTCTCTGATTGGCCACAGGGCTGGAGCCAAGTTCGGCGCCCGGCTGCGGGGGGAAGCCTCGTCCCTCGGTGGCGGAGGTGTAGACGGGGGACTGGGAGGAGCCGTCTTGCTGCCGCAGCACTGACAGCAGGCTGACAGAGGACGAGCTGGTCCGGGGGGGCAGCATCCCACCCCCAACACCACCCATACCCCCTCCACTGCTCCCCCCACTTCCGGCCCCGCTCTCTGAGCTTCTCATGTTTAGCAGGCTGCGTGTCCAGTCAGGTCCGGGCAGAGGGCGGGATGGGGGTTGGTGTTGGTGGATGGTGGGCGGGGGCAACAGCTGCTGGCTCAGGGGCTGGCTGGCCACGTGGGTGGTAGGCACGGCGCGGTGCAGGGAGCTGCCGGCACTGTAGTAGACTGTGGTGAAGGCCGAGGGCCGCTGCTGGGCTCCAGTGGGCTCTGAAGGCTGCCGGGGCTCCGTACGGGCCGAAAAGGTGGAGGCGTGGGGGGCTGGCTGAGAGGCCACCTGGGGAAGCTCGGGGTGGACAACAGGCCTGGAGGTGGAGGGACTCTCCCCCAGAGAGGGGCTGCGGTTGGCCATGCAGCGGCTGCAGAGGCACACCATGCCCAGGTGCTGGGTGCAACCTGGGTAGGGCAGTCCACGGTCCTGCGAGGCTGGGTACTGGCCCAAAGGCATGCTGGGGGGCTCGCCGCTGCCCTCCCCGCCAGGGCGGGACACATCACCCCCAGCCTGCGCACCGGACGAGCGCGATGACAGGATGTGCAGGAAGTTGTGGAGGATTGGCGTGCGGCGTACAGGCTGGGAGGGCAGGAAGGAGCGCTGGCGGAAGTGGGGCATCTCCACACTGTCCATGGGGACCTCGGAGTCATCATCATTCTACAGAACATATTAGGGTACAGTCATGTTGAATGTTTAAGGGTATTAGGGTACAGCCATGTTTTTAAGGCTTTGAGAAGATTCTTTCATTTCTAGACAGAAAACAATGTGCCTTATTCCCAACTCAGCATAACGTTCGGGCACTAAGCGACGAATGACTCACCTGCTGGTTGGAGGGGTTCACAATAGCCGTCAGAAGATTGTGCCCCAAAGGATCAAACCTCACCAACCTGACAGAGATGGAGCTGAGATTTTCATAAACTCAAAGATATCCTAATCATAGCAAACCATACAACATGTTCACTACACTGGGGGTTGTTGCATGTGAATGGAACATAAATGTTAAGACATTTTGTACATGTTTAAAATCCATCTTCCGAAATATGTGTCACACAGAATGAAATAGAACACAATATAATTGTGCCTAAATGGTGTCCGACCTGACTCTTTCAGTCTCGCTGCCGGTTTTCACCACGGCGAAGGGCTCGGGTCGACTCCAGTCCCAGAAGTGTAGCTCATTGTTGGTGGCGATGAGGAGGAGCTGGGCGGTGGGGTGGAAGGTAAGCGAGGCAATGGCAACGTTGCTCTCTGTGAACCAGCTCTCACTGCCCCCCTGCAGAAACAAACACAAGAAGGGGGTTTAATAGAGAAAGACACAAGAACGGTACGGCAATACTGGATAGAAAACATTTGCCTGATGTTTACGGAATGCGGACTGCTGTGATCAGGGTTTATCAACTAGGCAACCAATAGCAACACATTGAAGATGGAAAAGTTTCCTTATGACGCCAGGAGCCGCAACAAACCAGTCGGACAAAGGCGAGTTCCCTGGGGTACACCTCAACATTTACTTCTGTCGAGACTGTGCTGTGTATGGGAGTCTTACAACCTAACATAACAATAAAATATACCAATACAACTTAGCAAGCGGGGACCTGAAACTTGTCCTATTCATCTTAATAGGGGTCTGTCTGTGTTTTGGAAAAGGCACCACTTACATGCAGGTCCCAGATGCGGACCTCTCCGTCAAGGCACCCGGAGGCCACCAGGCCGGGGATGGTGGGGTGAAAGGTCACACACCAGGGTGTGCGGCGGTGGCCCACCAGTGAATGCAGGCACTTTCCAGTCTTCACCTCCGTGATGTAGATGTTGTGGTTGACGTGAGTGGAAGCCATGAGGGTCCTATCAGAGTAGATAGAAGAGGGGGAGAGAGAGAAAACAGGTGCACGGAGTGAATGGTACTGCTGCTGTTATAATGCTAAAGGAAGCCCTGCGTCTCAAATGCTCTCATGAATCGATTCATGCGGCTGGGTCAGTTGAGTTCCTTACCGGTCTGGGCTGAAGGCCAACAGGAACGTGGAGCGAGGGCTATCTGGCAGCTCTACTTTCTGTGTGAGGCAACAAACATCACTTAACGCCAGAACCTTACATGGAGGTAGCACATTGATTATTAAAAGCACAAAATGACAAACACAGAATAGACAGGTTTTTTAAACTTATGACTTGATTCAAGTCGAATTGTGATGCATTAACTTCAAATTATTAGGGATTTTGAAGAACAGCTCCCAAAAAGACTGAAGATCATAAAGATAAGCACAGGGCATTGTTTCCATGGAGACGAGTTACATCAATGGTATACTGCACTCCAGATCAAAACGCCTACTGCAGCAAGTGGGCAGCAAGAGATGGATCGCCTATTACTATTCCATATCTGTTGAAACTAGGGCTGGGCGGTATACCGTATTTTATGATATACCGGTATTGATGCAGGGACCGATTTGGGTTTTTCTGTACCGGTATTTGAATGTTTGGTTTGTTAAATGTGATACGCCATGTGTAATGTCCATTTTTATAGTTTACTTCTCTACTTGAGTCGTCTCTCTCCGCTCTTTCTCTCCGTGCCACTTTCCACACAGACCTAGCCATGGCCCCTGTCACTCAAGGGGCGCATTTGATGTTCCTCAACCACGAGACACTTGCGTTCAGTCTGCATGGTCAACGCAGCACATGCAACAACGTTGATGACAACAATGCTGTTTTCACTTTGCTTCTTAATATAACTCTACTAGTGTTCTAGAATGACTCTATTAGTTTGTGTTTCTTACATCAGCAAACAGCTAGTTTGTCATTTCTTAGCAAGTTGCCCTGAATCTTGTGAGACGCTAATTGTTAGATGCTAATGCTAATAGCTAGCTAGCTAATACAGCCTGATTAACACCAGTGATGGTGTAGACCTAAATCAGCATGTTGTTTGTGCAACAGTATCTTCTAAGTCAAAGAGGAATATGCAAAGCAAGAATATGTTAGCTACATAAGTAGCTAAGAGAAAACATAGTCAACGCTTATAGGGTCCCCTAGGAAACACTTATCAACACTTTGTTCCTACCCTGTCACAATAACTCCTCCCTGGCATTTTTTTAGTTGTCATCTCAAACAACACTGTATTCAAAGTGACCACTATTATTTTCTAAATATTAGAATAGTCATTCTACTTCCATGATTCCAACAGTTTTGCTCTAATCCGCAAGTCAAATCACAATTGCAACATTTGGTTAAAAATAAGTCCTAGATTATTTGCTCATATCGTGCAGCCTTACGTGGCAGTGTGGAAATGATCTGAAATGAGCAGTTGTGTAAAGTACTTAAGTAGTACTTGAAAGTAATTTTACTTAAGTAATTGTTTTTGGTATCTGTACTTTACTTTAATATTTGACAACTTTTAATTCACTACATTCCTAAAGAAAATACTGTACCTTTTACTCCATACATTTTCCCTGACACCTAAAAGTACTCTTTACATTTTGAATGCTTAGCAGGACAGGAAATTGCTCCAATTCGCTCACTTGTAAAGAGAACATCCCTGGTCATCTACTGCCTCTGATCTGGAGGACTCACTAAACACAAATGCTTTGTTTGTAAATTATGTTGGAGTGTGCCCCTGGCTATCCATAAATAAATAAAAAACAAGAAAATGGTGTCATCTGGTTTGCTTAATATAAGGAATTTGAAATTATTTATATTTTTACTTTTGATACTTAAGTACATTTTACCAATTACATTTACTTTTGATACTTAAGTATATTTAAAACCAAATACTTTCAGACTTTTACTCAAGTAGTATTTTACTGGGTGACTTTCACTTTTACTTGAGGAATTTTATATTCACATATCTTTACTTTTACTCAAGTATGACAATTGGGTACTTTTTCCACCACTGTAATTGAGTGCAGGAAAGGCAGAAATTGTTTTGGTTGAAGTTGAATTGAACAGTATAAAACAATCAGAATGGAGAAAGACTCATTGAAATCACTTAGAATGTGTGTTTTGCCACCCTAGGATCACTCACTACTCATAAAGCAAATGTAGAACTTTTATTATTCAAAAACTAAAAATACCATCATACCATCCAATTTATTTATTTTTTAAATACTGTGATATAATATTTTGGCCATATCGCCCAGCCCTAGTTGAAACCAAAGCAGTTTTGACTAATCTCTTCACTGGGATAGTGGGTCGTCTTTGGCTGTTACCTGACTCTGCCATTTCATCCAGCGGACCTTCTCCTCCACCATCTGCTGCAGGAGGCGCTGGGAACCAAAGGCCTGCGAGCCGCGCTCCCGGGTGGACAGGATCCGCACAGAGTTCCTTTGATGACGAGAGGCCATGGTTCTCCTCCTGTACAGGCCGGGGCCACACCACTGCTCTCTGCCTGCTCTAGGGAGAGTCACTTCTGCTGCTGCTAGCTCGCCATGCAGAGGCTGGGGAGGGAAGAGAGGGCCAAGAAGGAGATCGTAGTTAGTTGTTGCGGTGGGGTAGGCATAGGTTTTTCACAGGGAAAGGGAAGGGAAAAAAGAGGGTTGCCTAGTAGATAACTTTATTGAAGTAACAGAAAACGAGAGTTTGACAGAGGACCACATTGTAGATCATAAGGGTGTGTGCTGTGTGATGTGAGGGGTCAGTTCTAGGCCTGAACTTTATTAGTAGCATGACTGGCGAAGATAGCCGATTATGTAAACTGACAGCTAGAGGCAGCATTCCCCAATGAGTGCTATGGAACTATTTAGGAGATCAGTACTAAGATATTCTGTGTCCTTAAATAAAAACATGCAAGTTTGCAGCTCTCTGGCTAGCATACACATACACATGCAGCCAAAGCTAAAACCTCACATCTGGAAGGTTGCCTAAACAGTGCGCTGTTTTAGAATTTTGTCATATTTTGGTTCCAAATTGGCAAAACACCACAGCCAATGCAAAACAGTACCGCTTTAGCACTCCCTTAACACATAAGAGTCTAAGCCCCGTCTAAGTCGGGGGATGGGGTGCTACTAAGCTATATGGAAATGTTTTAGGAATGTCACAGCAAGGACAATCTTGCTTTTTGAATTTTAAGACTTTTTGAAGTATCAAAAAAACATGAAAAAATATTTGATGAATTATTATTTGGGCCTTACCGCTGTTTGCCCATTCAAACGAATTGAATAACATAATCACTACATGGAACAACATAGTCCCAAAATAAAAATACAAAGGAAGTTTGTTCTGAAGTGTTTATCCTATATCTGAGAGATACAATTGAAGTCGGAAGTTTACATACACTGAGGTTGGACATTAAAACTCGTTTTTCAACCACTCCACAAATTTCTTGTGAACAAACTATAGTTTTGGCAAGTTGGTTAGAATATCTACTTTGTGCATGACACAAATTATTTTTACAAACATTTGTAAACAGATTATTTCACTTATAATTCACTGTATCACAATTCCAGTGGGTCAGAAGTGTACATACACCAAGTTGACTATGCCTTTAAACAGTTTGGAAAATTCCAGAAAATGATGTCATGGCTTTAGAATCTTCTGATAGCCTAATTGACATCATTTGAGTCAATTGGAGGTGTACCTGTGGATGTATTTCAAGGCCTACCTTCAAACTCCGTGCCTCTTTGCTTGACATCAAGGGAAAATCAAAAGAATTAGCCAAGACCTGAGAAAAAAAATTGTAGACGTCCACAAGTCTGGTTCATCCAAGGGAGCATCTGTACAAACAATAGCACGCAAGTATAAACACCATGGGACCACGCAGTCGTCATACCGCTCAGGAAGGAGACGTGTTCTGTCTCCTAGAGATGAACGTACTTTGGTGCGAAAAGTGCAAATCAATCCCAGAACAACAGCAAAGGACCTTGTGAAGATGCTGGAGGAAACAGGGACAAAAGTATCTATATCCACAGTAAAACAAGTCCTATATCAACATATCCTGAAAGGCCGCTCAGCAAGGAAGAAGCCACTGCTCCAAAACCGCCATAAAAAAGCCAGACTACGGTTTGCAACTGCACATGGCGACAAAGATCGTACTTTTTGGAGAAATGTCCTCTGGTCTGATGAAAGAAAAATATAACTGTTTGGCCATAATGACCATCGTTATGTTTGGAGGAAAAAGGGAGGGGCTTGCAAGCTGTTGCATCCCAACCGTGAAGCACAGGGGGTGGCAGCATCATGTTGTGGGGGTACTTTGCTGCAGGAGGGACTGGTGCACTTCACAAAATATATGGCATCATGAGAGAGGAAAATTACGTGGATATATTGAAGCAACATCTCAAGACATCAGTCAGGAAGTTAAAGCTTGGTCGCAAATGGGTCTTCCAAAAGGACAATGACCCCAAGCATACTTCCAAAGTTGTGGCAAAACGGCTTAAGGACAACAAAGTCAAGGTATTGGAGTGGCCATCACAAAGCCTTGACCTCAATCCTATGGAAAATGTGTGGGCAGAACTGAAAAGGCGTGTGCGAGCAAGGAGACCTACAAACCTGACTCAGTTACACCAGCTCTGTCAGAAGGAATGGGCCAAAATTCACCCAACTTATTGTGGGAAGCTGGTGGAAGGCTACCAAAAACATTTTACCCAAGTTAAACAATTTAAAGGCAATGCTACCAAGTACTAATTGAGTGTATGTAAACTTATGACCTACTGGGAATGTGGTGAAAGAAATAAAAGCTCATTCTTCCTACTATTATTTTAACATTTCACATTCTTAAAATAAAGTGGTGATCCTAACTGACCTAAGACAGGGAATTTTTACTTGGATTAAATGTCAGAAATTGTGAAAAGCTGAGTTTAAATGTATTTGGCTAAGGTGTATGTAAACTTCCGACTTCAACTGTATAAGAAAGTTTTTTTTTTTTTTAATACCTTATTTTGGGCACTAAACAGTCTCCATATATACCTCCATTCATTTTGTTCAACTGGTACCGAGGGACCTTCAGGCGAGTCTTGTGAGGACCGTGAGCGTCCTAGAGCAAAACATGTACGTGTTCGGGAGAGTCTCACCTTTACACGGAGGGGTCATATTAGGGTGTAGCCCAAAATGTTTGGACGCTACAGACAGAAGTTGGCAGATCGGCTGTACAAACTTCAGACGAGTCCCAAGACGCTTGTGGGGTCATGGAGCAAAACGGAGAACACCACTGTGTTTGTGAGAGTCATCTTTCCATAGAAGGGTCATAGTTTGTAGGCCAAACTATTCGGACGCTAAAGACGATTTTGTGAGAAGACCGATTTTCGGGATGTCTCATGGTCTGACAAACACCACTCACCACTCATACAGAAGTGTTACATAGGCGGACGCAGTGAATTGAGACGTATCCAATGCCACAAAAAAAAAAGATCTTTCTAGCTTAAAATGAAGGATTTAAAAAATATATTTTATTATTATGCTAATTAGATTTCCGGGTTCGCGTGGACATCGACCTTAGGGAAACCTTTACAAGCTGATACTAAACACTTAGTCTATATGTCCGTATTCAAGGAATGCTGATATTTCATCTGTACTGACACTGACTAAACATAGGCCTGGTGCCTAGGTACATGTCGTTATTAAATAGACAACTGCGTGTTTTCAAGGAAAATGTCTGCTCTCAAGCTGTCAAATAGTTCATGGTTGTCGAGAAAACAGATGAAAACAGGTGAAATACTACATTTCAAATCACATAAGAATGATCATTCTGGTTACTGAAATGCTCAACTAACAAACAAAATATTAAACCACTGTAAAGGTCTAAACAAGCACCTACAGTATATTTTCAAAATAGTAGCCGACTACCTTGGGAGGTCAGCTTTAGCTTACATTGTTAACCATGTAGCTAGGCTAACTTCAAATAAGAAGTATTGGTAAAATGATTAATATATCTAGCTTATTAACAACAAACAAGAAATTAGCTAGCTAGCTAGCTATCTAGCAAATATTTAAGAAAACAGCATGGTACCGCCGTAAATTTGTTTTCAATTTGGATATTGGTTTGACATTCAGAGTTTTCTCTCAATACCTCTTCGATAGAAGATCTTAGCTAGGATGAATAGAGTGATACATGTATAATCAGATGACAGAGATCAACATAGCTACAGCGTTTTTTCACACCATTCCATTCAGTCTTAAAAAAGTGACTTTACATTGGTTTCAATGGGGGAATATTATGCACCCATGGCTAAGGGCCTGTCTTAACCTGGCATTTACTGAAAACCTACATTTTGTCTCAATTAAATGATCTAGAGATCTTAAACCAAGGTTATATTTTTCTCACAACAATTATATTTAGACATTTTATCTCGTTTATTTTTTATAAATTTTATGTAAAATACAAGGTCAAACAGACCTGTGATCTTTCTCACTCGCACGCAACCTACTGTGTACCCTACTTGCATGTACTTGAGAGCTAAAATCACTTGTAGCAAAGTCACTTTGTTTATTTTGTTATCAACTGACCATATATTTCTGGATTTTGATGTGTGCTTGGGGTTATTTTCTTGCTGGAAGATCCCCTTGTGACCAAGTTTCAGCCTTCTGGCAGATGATTCCAGATTTTTGGCTAAAATGTCCATGTACTTGGTAAAGTTCATGATGCCCAGTACCAGTGGAAGCAAAATAGCCCCATAACATCAAAGATCCACCCCTATATTTTACAGTAGGTGATTGCTGGAGTTTCGAAAACAGGAGTGCTCTTTACTTTGACATGTTTTTGTATTACTTGTTAAACAATATCTTTGTCTGTCCAATTGTGTTACTATAAAACAATATACACTGAACAAAAATATAAACGCAATATGTAAAGTGCTGGTTCCATGTTTTATGAGTTGAAGTAAAAGATCACAGAGATTTTTCATACGCACAAAAAGCTTATATCTCTCAAAATGTTGTGCACAAGTTTGTCAAGATAATAAATCCACCTGATAGGTGTGGCATATCAAGAAGCTGATTAAACAGCATGATCATTACACAGGTGCATCTTGTGCTGGGGAAAAATAAAAGGCCACTAAAATGTGCAGTTTTGTCACGCAACACAATGCCACAGATGTCTCAAGTTGAGGGGGTATGCAATTGACATGCTGACTGCAGTAATTTCCACCAGAGAAGTTCCCAAAGAATTGAATGTAAATTTCTCTACCATAAGACACCTCAAACTTATTTTTAGAGAATTTGGCAGTACGTCCAACCAGCCTCACAACCGCAGACCACTCCAACCCAGGACCTCTACATCCGGCTTCTTCACCTGTGGGATCGTCAGAGGGAGGGAGTATTTCTGTCTGTAATAAATCCCTTTTTTGGCTGGGCTTGGCTCCCAAGTGGGTGGGCCTATGCTCTCCCAGGCCCACCCATGGCTTCACCCCTGCCCAGTCATGTGAAATCCATAGATTAGGGCCTAATGAATTTATTTCAACTGACCGATTTCTTTACATTAACTGGAACTCAGCAAAATCTTGAAATTGTTGCATTTATGTTTTTGTTTAGTATAACGTCACCAATTTCTTTTAGCATACAATATAGTTCCGTATTTAAATGATTAATGTTATAGTATTTTTTACTCCTTTTTATCAAGGGTGGCAAAAATTTGAGGTGACTGTACATGATAAATATGTGCAATATTGGAAAGTATGTTCAGTGTTGGATTTCAAAACCATCAGGATATTAACTATAGAAAATAAGATCTGCATGTGCATTAGTAACCAAAACACTAATATGAAAAATATTTCTGGCGATTCAAACGGGAGGATAAAATAAAATAAAAACATGTACTTTGATAAGAGATCAAGTTGATCTGTAGCTTATATGGATCGTGAGCTATTGAATATTAGACCCATCACAGGATATATTCATGCAAAATCAGTTAAATAAAAAATTGCATTTCTAATGGGCTATGGGCAGGGAAGGTCAGTGACCCAACATCAAGTGGTTTTAGGTGTATATGTCAATTGTACTGGAAGCTATTTAAAATGTGATCTGTATGTGAATTAACCCTTTACACTTGTACCCGTAAAGGGGTTGAAAATGGCACTGATAAGCACCTATAATGCAACGCAGTGGCTATACAGTAACATTAACGTCAGAGCTCAGGCTTCACAGCGCTGTATGGGTTTTGACTGACAGCCGTTCCAAACTTAAGCACTGCACGAGACAAGAAGTTGCCCCCATCCATCCCGCAAATTGGGCACATTTTGCAAATGTTTTGTTGTCTAAGTGAGGGAAATACTGTAAATGAAGAGGACTCTATGTATTTTGAAAGATGAGATGTTGATGATTATAATAAATACCGCTTTGATGTCATACCAGCAAGCCAAACACCTGGGAACCCAAATGTGCACTTCACATTCCCATATCATAAAACATGTCATACACGGTGTGAACATTTATGGTCACTATGTTTGATGATTCGTAACAAGATGACATGGCGTCATACCCTGAGTTGTTCTGAACAGAATGAGCCTGTTTGTCTATTGTTAAGAAAATTTGTAGCGGAACACGCTCCTGAACCCATTCATGACTCCTTTCTACACGCACCAAAGTTACAATCTGTTTCTCTGAATTGCCTTGTGAAAGCCCAATACTAAGATCATATTCTATCATTTAGATAGTCATGTTGGCAATAGAACAAGATTTCAAATGATGCCCACCTGACCCAGATTGTGATTTATAATAGGCCGTTGGATTACGTTAACAACAACAGTAATTGTGTGATTGCGGGGATGCAGGTTTGTGGTCCAAACAAAACTACAAGTGTGCTTGCTCTAGTTCCTCAGTGGCACAGCTAGGAGAGCAAAAAAAGAATAAAAATTACAAATAAAAGCACCTTATAGTTGAAGACTCTTCTTTGAGTCATAAAAGTGCATTGAAATGAATTAGGAACTGGGCACACTTGGTGTGTGGCCACTTGGAGACACCAGTTAGTCCTCTCACTCAAACCCTTGTCATTTTTTTGTCTTATGTTGCACCTACCCCAAATTTTCCAGGAATAGTCTTGAATGATCTACTGAAAAGTGTATGTTCCAGATGCGTAGGAGTCAAAATAAGAATACTGGAAGAAAGAGAGACCCACACACTGTCGAAAAAAGGAATAGATCCAAAATTGAGGCTTGAATGCAAAATAAGGATGTTCATTGAAACATGGTACCCCCAAAAATGTATCATAGTGCAAGAAGGTGCATAAATAAAAAGTGAAAACAACGTGTTTTTTTGGGCACCATGTTTCAATGAACATCCTTATTTTGCATTCAAGCCTCAATTTTGGATATATTCCTTTTTTCGACAGTGTGTGGGTCTCTATTTCTTCCAGAGATATTCGTATCATGTATCATTGTATCCAGAGAAATTATTGTTACTTCACATTGTGGTTTTACATCTCTAGTTCACCTTGATAGGAAGCTTTTGAACAGTATCCTTGTAAATGGTTCAAATATATCACCCTTAGTAGTTAGCGGTAACTAATAAAAATGCTGGGCCCTTCAGCGACTGGGGGCCCTATGTAGTGTGTATAATCTTCATATAGGGCTAAACCTCAAGAATCGAATGCAGGGAAAGTAGCGAACTCTGAAAGAAGCATGGCCGATGGAAAAGTTAGGAACATGTCTGAAACCAATAGCACGTGGGGAGAAGACGAGAGCACAGACAAGGATGAAGGAGGATGTGGAACATGAATCAGAAGGAGGTGGAAATGAGGAAGAATGGGAAAAGGAACAAAGTTGGGGTGGGAAAGAAGACGCCTAGTGTTGAGAATACCTCATATCTGTTGGGAGTCTGGTTTCTGGGAGGGTTGGGGCCCAAATTGGCGAATTTGTTGGAAGTATCCAAGATGGTGGAGAGAAGTGGAAATAAAGGCAGTCAGGAGGATTGGGTTGGCCTTGATTTTTTGTGTTTCTGCTGAACAGAAGAAGCTTGTTTTGGAATCTCGGGCGAATGGATGACTGTGCTGTGTCATGCTTTGAGCTACGGAGAAGAGCACCTGTCAAGGCATTCATTTCCGGTGTCTTGGAGGAAGTAGGCATCAAAGAGTATTCATGGAGCGGTTGATGCATGTAGGATACATTTTTGAGTTGATGGCAAGAAAGAAAAGAGTTTGTCTATTCTTGTGTTTTTTTGGGGAGTCCCTCCCGACCCAACCTGGTAAGAGCTTTTATTTCCAGGCCTTTGCAGTGTAAATGGTGTACTGTAGAATGTTTGGACATGTACAAAATGTCTGCAGGTGGAAGGTGTGGAAAAGAAGGTCATGGTGAATGTAATGAAGAAACCGTGTAAAGTGTTGCAACTGTGGTGGAAATCTTCAGAGTGCCTGTCGAGGTCGAAAGAGAATGAAGTTGACAAAGTCAGAGCCGTCCTGAGCATTTCATATGCAAAGGTGATCAAAATGGTTGAGGGAATGAATGATTCTTCTGAGGACTCCATGGAGTTGGATAGGCATTCGCTGCAGAGTTGGCCTCCCACCAGCAGGAGCCAGAGATATTAAAGACGTGTAAAGGTGGAATTTGTGATTTTTTGGGCAATGGTGATCAACGGCATGGCTAAAGTGGAGGGAAGATTTACATTATTGTGGATGTGGCCGAGCGGTTCCTGGGACTAATGGATTTCTCAAGGAAGGAGTTATCAATGCTGTCGCAAGCAGTGTTACCCTCTCATGCCCATGAGCCTGGGGAGGGAGCTATTGAAGAAATGGGAGACACACTTTTTTACAAAACTATCTGGATTACACCCCCAATCACTGTATGGAGTTTGTTTGTTTTACCCTTGGACAGTTGGTGGCGGTAATGCACCACAAACATTGGATGCCAACTTTTGTTTAAACCCCACTGAAGAGAAATGTGATTGCAACAACAAACAAAAAGTGCTTACACGCAATCACCGGTATTGCACTTTTACGATGGTCCCTAACCAACGGGAGCGCCAGAAAGCAGCATATGTCATCCTTGCTGGCTCGGAAAGAGTGGGACCATCGGTAAAAAAATATATACAAATAAACTCTCTACCGTCATCCTAGGACCTTACGTCAGAGAGGTATTGACGACCGTACTCCAAATATCGAAAGTAAAAACCGCTGCGGTCAGCTTGCTAATATTAGCTAACTCAAGACATGGTTATGAAACAACTAGGGCTAACCAACGAGCTAGAAAATGGTCAGCTAATCAACCAGGTAGTCAAAAACAAATGTAGCAAGCAAATATTAACTAGATAGAAAACTCAACTACGTGTCATATTCGGTGGACAAACACACAACCAATCCTTTCAAAACGATAGCTAGCAACCAGAAGCCCAGCGAATTGCAAATGTTTTTTTTCATAGCTTCCGTTAGCTAATTTGTCAGACTCTGCGTGTGTGGCTACCCAGGAAAAACGGCTAACTAGCAATGTTAACCCGCTAAACTTGGTAAATAGCCAATACAAAAAAAGCTGCTAGTTAGCTACCTAGCTAAAGTTAGCTAGGAGGGGTAGCTAGCAATCCTAAGTGCCAGTCCCGGATATTAGCATAACTACCTAGCTATACAAGCATTTTAACATATATATGAGACTTAACAAACAATCTGCTAAAAGTCTACAGAGGCCATGGCCTACCTTTATTTATTGTATTTCTGTTGAAATTTGTCATCGTAGGCGGACCAACTAAAGCTAGCTGAGACTAGCTAGCTGATTCGCTAGCAAGCAAAAATGTACGGGGAGTACTGGCTACACTTCGCTTTGACACATTCATGCATTTACCAATATGATTGACAAATAACAATCTTATTATACTTGCGATTGATTACATTCATATCCTCTGGAAAAGCTATTTCAACATAATTTCTTGCATGGCGCTAATTCGTTGTGCTAGCTATCCGTCTACTGTTTCCCAGTTTAGGAAACAGACAGTCACATGAGCAGAGCCCAGATCGCAAAGAACACAGAGTGAATCGATGCGCTAAAACATGAATGAGAATATTATTTGCCGGTGCCTCTATTTATTTCATAATTTTTACTAAAAGGACTTGATTTGAAGTCATGTATCTAACATCCTAATGAAAAGAAACCAACTATTTTATTTGTACTATTATTTATATAAATTACATTTGAAATACATTTATTTTGCTGAGGAGGAGTCCCCCTTTCTGTCCAATGAGGTCATTTCTGGAGACTATAAGAACACTCCCAGAGGCAAAACTTCTTTATAGACACACAATCCATTTTTATTATCAAAAGATAAGAGGCAATATAAAAGACAGCTCAAACAGAGACATGACTGAAATACATTTAATGTACAGTATATACATATGAGATGAGTAATGTAGGGTATGTAAACATTATATAAAGTGGCATTGTTTAAAGTGGCTAGTGATACATTTATTACATCAATTTTTCCATTATTAAAGTGGCTAGAGTTGAGTCAGTATGTTGGCAGCAGCCACTCAATGTTAGTGATGGCTGTTTAACAGTCTGATGGCCTTGAGATAGAGGCTGTTTTTCAGTCTCTCAGTCCCCGCTTTGATGTACCTGTACTGACCTCGCCTTCTGGATGATAGCGGGGTGAACAGGCAGTGGCTCGGGTGGTTGTTGTCCTTGATGATCTTTTTGGCCTTCCTGTGACATCGGGTGGTGTAGGTGTCCTGGAGGGCAGGTAGTTTGCCCCCGGTGATGCGTTGTGCAGATCTCACTACCCTCTGGAGAGCCTTACGGTTGTGGGTGATACAGCCTGACAGGATGCTCTCGATTGTGCATCTGTAAAAGTTTGTGAGTGTTTTTGGTTACAAGCCGAATTTCTTCAGCCTCCTGAGGTTGAAGTGGTGCTGCTGCACCTTCTTCACCACACTGTCTGTGTGGGTGGACCATTTCAGTTTGTCTGTGATGTGTACGCCGAGGAACTTAGAACTTTCCACCCTCTCCACTACTGTCCCGTCGATGTGGATAGGGGGCTGCTCCCTCTGCTGTTTCCTGAAGTCCACCATCATCTCCTTTGTTTTGTTGACATTGAGTGTGAGGTTATTTTCCTGACACCACACTCCGAGGGCCCTCACCTCCTCCCTGTATGCCGTCTCGTCGTTGTTGGTAATCAAGCCTACCACTGTAGTGTCGTCTGCAAATTTGATGATTGAGTTGGAGGCGTGCATGGCCACGCAGTCATGGGTGAACAGGGAGTACAGGAGAGGGCTGAGAACGCACCCTTGTGGGGCCCCAGTGTTGAGGATCAGCGGGGTGGAGATGTTGTTACCTACCCTCACCACCTGGGGGCGGCCCGTCAGGAAGTCCAGGACCCAGTTGCACAGGGCGGGGTCGAGACCCAGGGTCTCGAGTTAAATGACGAGTTTGGAGGGTACTATGGTGTTAAATGCTGAGCTGTAGTCGATGAACAGCATTCTTACATAGGTATTCCTCTAGTCCAGATGGGTTAGGGCAGTGTGATTGCGATTGCGTCGTCTGTGGACCTATTGGGGCGGTAAGCAAATTGGAGTGGGTCTAGGGTGTCAGGTAGTGTGGAGGTGATATGGTCCTTGACTAGTCTCTCAAAGCACTTCATGATGACAGAAGTGAGTGCTACGGGGCGGTAGTCATTTAGCTCAGTTACATTAGCTTTCTTGGGAACAAGAACAATGGTGGCCCTCTTGAAGCATGTGGGAACAGCAGACTGGGATAAGGATTGATTGAATATGTCGGTAAACACACCAGCCAGCTGGTCTGCGCATGCTCTGAGGACGCGGCTGGGGATGCCGTCTGGGCCTGCCGCCTTGCGAGGGATAACACGTTTAAATGTTTTACTCACGTTGGCTGCAGTGACCATATTTACATATTTTAAAAAAATCTCAAACAGTTGGTCACAATATCATATAAACTCTTATGCTATGCATTTATCATAGTCACTTTACGTCTACCTACATGTACACTACCGGTCAAAAGTTTTAGAACACCTACTCATTCAATGGGTTTTTCTTTATTTTTACTATTTTCTACATTGTAGAATAATAGTTAAGACATCAAAACTATGAAATAACACATAGAATCATGTAGTAACCAAAAAAAGTATCCTCTGAACAGTTGATGTTGAGATGTGTCTGTTACTTGAACTCTGTGAAGCATTTATTTGGGCTGCAATTTCTGAGGCTGGTAACTCTAATGAACTTATCCTCTGCAGCAGAGGTAACTCTGGGTCTTCCTTTCCTGTGGCGGTCCATATGAGAGCCATTTTTATCATATTGCTTGATGGTTTTTGCACTTGAAGAGACTTTCAAATTTCTTGAAATGTTCCGTATTGCAATGTTTACCCTGCCCCCCCCCCCCCCCCCCCCCCCCGCCCAAAAAAAGCCTCTTGTTGATGTTGGTCACATTACTGATAACCAATATAAGCTAGTCATGCTGCACGCACTGTGCAGTTCCAAAATAATCCAAATGGTGGCATCCTAAACGCCAAATTAATGTTTTGCATGAGAAAATATCTGCTGAATTGGAGAATCGCTTCTTGAATCGGGGCTACAGCGTTCAGGTCCTGAAAGATGCAGGTATAAGGACTGGATTACTTGACAGAGAGAACTTGTTGCGAAGGGGAGTGCCTCGTGATACATCAGAGTGTATTTTGTTACAAAATACAGCACTGAACATTAAAAGAATCATTAAAAATAATTGGGGAATCATCCAAAGTGATAGGCTACTACGCCAAGTCTTTCCTGAGCCACCAGTCATAAGCTTTAAGAGATGTCCTACCCTAAATGACAAATTAGTCCACAGTTACCTTCCGGGTGACTCTCAAAAAACTTGGCTTGACCACAAACCCAAGGGCTCTTTTAAATGTAGCCAGTGCAACCATTGCAGAAATATTGCACAGAAAAAGTATTTTGTTGACACAGCTTCCAAAATGGAGTATTACGTCAAGCATTTCATTAACTGCAAAACCACTCATGTCATCTATAGATTGGAATGTGGCATGGCAACACCATGGCAACCCTGCGTCCCTACAAGCTATGGGTATTGATCATATTCCGGCCTCTATTAGAAAAAGGGACCGTCTTAAACAGTTAAACCAAAGGGAACGTTTTTGGATTTACAAACCACAGGCCACTAAATACCCTGGTTTAAATGAAGATATGGATTTTTCACTCTTCCTGTAGGGTTGTGATAGGTCCATTTGCTGTCATCTAGTGGGCATTTTGCTCAATTGCCCTCAGCTATGTTTAGACTGTTGTTGTTCATGTTTTGCTGTGTTCTAGTGTACTATGGAATATATTGCTTTCTTATTCTTGACACTTCTCCCAGTCATATTTAAGGTTAGAACTACCTTTCTAAGTGTTCTGATACTTCTAGCTTGGAGTTGTATTTTTATGATAACATAGCTACAGTATTTCAATTTTTTAATGTGTATAGTATTGCTTACTAGGTGTGTCCAATACATTTTATAACCACTCCCTCTTCAAATTAGGGCTAATTGGAAAAGCTGTTCAAAAGAGGACATTGTATTATTTCGTTGTACTCTCTGACGAAGACCATGCAGCCGAAATGCGTCGGAGTTTTAAAACCTTGTTTCTATTGAACATGCCATACAAATAAAGGCATTTTAGTTAATTATATGAAGAGTGCCTTGGTCCTCCTTTCTTTTTGATAAATATTCACAATGTTTGCGAGTTATATTACACACAACTAGGATGTTAGTCAGTCCATAAAGATGAGTAATTAAACAAAATGAAAATGTAGGTGCAAACTTGTCTATGACTTCACTCTTTCCCAAGCGTGTTAGTATGTATATCTTTGTCAATTGTCATGATGCATTCTGTCTTGGGTCATTGGGCTCCTAAACCAGGTATGTAGATGTCTTAATGCACTGAAGATCTGGTAACTGGGATTGTCAGTGTGGCCTGTATGATTGCCTTCAGTGATGTGAACATATCAGGGTCTAACAATTTATACACACAGGACATGTCAGAAGTGGCGTCATTCTTTTTTTGAGAGGTAATGTTTACCAAGGACTACTTCCTCTGGCTTGAGAGGAATATGCGATATTTGTCTTGTGTGGGCCTCCCCTCTCTCTACGTACTCGCTCTGTCCTGACAGCTCCCCTCTCTTCCTTGATGTCAGGTTCTGGTTTCCTGGATCTCCTATATTATTACAGAGACGGGAGAGTATCAGTGCCGTAGCAATATGGAGTGTTCTGAACAGACAAACACACACAGAAGCAATTTACGCACACACACACAATATGAACAACGGGCAAATAATGTTTACCTGAATTGAGCTAAAGGTCAAATCTGCGATAATTTCGGGGCCATGGGATCCGGGCGGTCAAGGGGGTCTGCCAGGCATTAGAATGACAACCCAACTCGGGATGAGGAGGAGTTTTAGCGGGTGGAATAGTAGGGACCAAATGGAGGTTTACTTAGTAGCAATGCAAATATCATGGTACAGCTATATAGACACTCAATCATCATGTTACTTTTTAATGATACATTTACAAACATATATTATGATAAATAGAATTGAAACTTGTGTCTCATTATGATAATTGGTGAAATAAGTATAGCCAGTTATAATTGTAATGGCTTAGCAGATAATAAGAAAAGAGGATCCGTATTTACCTGGCTAAAAGAGAAGGAATATAATATCTATTGTTTACAGGAAACTCATTCAACAATTTTAGATGAAGTTATGTGGAAAAATAACTATTTCTCCCATGGGCAAAGAAATTCAAAAGGGGTGATGATATTAATTAACAGTAATTTTGATCCAAATGTGCAAATTGTCCAAACAGATCATCAAGGTAGATGGATTATTTTAAATATGTTATTGGACAATAAACAGATATGGCTTATTAACCTATACGGTCCAAATAACTGCACACATAACTGCACCACATATCACACTTTCACAAAATGCTTGAAGACATGGCTAAAGGTCAATCAGATTTGTGAACATGGTCCCTAGCTGTGTGTTGCCGCTTTCCATGTCTGTTGTCTGTAACTTGTAAGGTGTGGAAACACTTTGTTGCTTTTATGAATTTTGTCTTGCTGCTTTTTGTTCTATGTTGTTCTGTCTGTATGCTACGTCTTGCTTGTCCTATGTTGCTATGTCTTGCTTGTTCTATGTTGCTATTGTCTATATTGTAATTGTTTTTAATAACCTGCCCAGGGACTGCGGTTGAAAATTAGCCGGCTGGCTAAAACCGGCACTTTTACTGAAACGTTGATTAATGTGCACTGTCCCTGTAAAAATAAAAATAAACTCAAACTCAAAAATAAACTCATTAATGATGATCCAAGCTTTGAAAATATACTGTATATAAGAATTTATCAACACTACAAGCAACACTAGACTATTATTATATTGAATATTGGGAAAAAATATTGAATATTGGGAAAAATGCACCAAATAATTTTTCCATGTTCACCATAGAAATGCTACCCAAAAAAATTATTGAAACTTGTTACAAATTATGGAGTCAGGCATGATTCACCGAACAATATTTTTAAAGAGGAAGTAAAGTACTTCAAGCATATGTTTTCGTTTCAGTCTCCTCCATCTCCACTAACCGAAGCTAATTGTATGGATTTTCCCCGATTAATAATGTAAAATTAACATCTGTACAGAAAGACTCATGTGAAGGCCAAATTACAGAGGAGGAACTTCTTGATGCAATTAAAGCCTTTAAGTCTGGGAAAACTCCAGGGCTGAGTGGCATACCAGTGGAAGTATACAAAACTTGTTTTGATATACTCAGAGGACCATTATTAGCATGTTTAACCACTGCTATATCAATGGTAGATTATTGGACACGCAACAAGAAGGTCTGATTTCATTATTACTGAAACAGGATCCAAGTGGTGTGTATATAAAAAGATCCAGTCCATAAAAAAAATGGAGGCCTCACAATTCAATGTTGTGATGCAAAAATTCCAGCTAAATGCTTGGCACATAGAATTAAAAAGGTATTGTCAGATATTATTCATTCTAATCAGACAGGTTTTTTACATGGACGATACATTGGAGATAATATAAGACAAGTACTGGAAACAATAGAATACTATGAAATATCGGGGAAACCAGGCCTGGTTTTCATAGCTGATTTTGAAAAGGCTTTTGATAAAGTACAACTGGAGTTTATATATAAATGCCTGGAATATTTCAATTTTGGAGAATCTCTTATAAAATGGGTTCAAGTTATGTATAGTAACCCTAGGTGTAAAGTTTTAAACTGTCAAGAGGAGTAAAACAAAGTTGTCCACTATCGGCAAATCTATTTATTATTGCCATCAAAATGTTAGCTTTTAAAATTAGATCCAACAATAAAATTAAGGGATTAGAATTCCGTGGCTTAAAATCAAAGGTGTCATTGTACGCTGATGAGTCATGTTTTCTTTTAAAACCACAATTAGAATCCCTCCACAGCCTCATAGAAGATCTAGATACTTTTTCTAACCTCTCTGGATTAAAACCAAATTATGATAAGTGTATATTACGTATTGGATCACAAAAAAATGTAACTTTTACATTACCGTGAAGTTTACCAATAAAATGGTCTGACGGGAATGTGGACATACTCGGGATACATATCCCAAAATAAAGAAATTCTCACTCCAATAAATTTTTATATAAAGTTAGCAAAAATAGATAAGATCTTGCTACCATGGAAAAGAATACCTGTCTATCTGTGGAAAATCACCCTGATTAACACCTAGTGACCTGCTTTTTAAATTATATGAACAGAAAAACATTATTTTTTGGGAATGGCAAGCCAGACAAAATTAAAAGGGCCTATTTCTATAATGAATATGAATTCTGAGTGGAGACATTTTTAAATATTAAAGCATGAGACCTCACTAAATGCATTAGTCATACAAAAGTTATACTTAAGTCTGAAATGGTTCTCTAGTAAATTAGTAAGAATGTCTCACCCCTAGTTCAAGAATGGCCTTTTTCCCTTTATTCAGAATACAACTGCTCACTTTCAGTTATTTCAAAACTAAATAACTTCCAAAATATCGTTATTTTTTAAACAAGCCTTAGAAAGTTGGTTGCAATTTCAGTTTAATCCACCTGAAAAGAGAACATATAATACAACAAATATTGTGGTTAAACTCAAATATACAAATTATTTATTTTTTAAAGTATTTTTCCATTTAAAAAAAAGGTATAATCTTCGTAAATTATATCGTAAATAGGACTGGTGGAGTTATGTCACACATGCAGCTAACACAGACATATGCAAATGTCTGCTCTACCCAAAAGTATAACCAACTAATTGCAGCATTACCACAAAAATGGAAGAGGAAAGTGGAAGGGGGAAAAAGTAAGGAACTTGTCTGTCGGCCCAAGTCCAAAAATAGTTAAAGAAAACATATACCAATTTCATTTAAGGACCAAAAATATTACAGCTGTGTCATTTATTAAATTGCAAAATAGTTGGGAAGAGATTTTCGATGTGTAATGGCTGTCGCTCTCCTCATCCTCGGACGAGGAGAGGAGAGAAGGATCAGACCAAAATGCAGCATTAGGGAAATAAGCCATCTTTTATTTAACACGACGATGGCAACACGAAAAAACAAAACACTTTCAAAAATACAAAACAAGAAAACGACGTAGACGAAACCTGAACATAAACTTACATAACTAAACGTAACACTTACGGACAGGAAACAGACTACATCGAAACGAAACGAACAACCGAACAGTCCCGTATGGTGCAAGACATAACACAGATACGGAAGACAATCACCCACAAACAAACAGTGAGAACACCCTACCTAAATATGACTCTTAATTAGAGGAGAACGCAAAACACCTGCCTCTAATTAAGAGCCATACCAGGCAACCACAACCAACATAGAAACAGATAACATAGACTGCCCACCCAAAACACATGCCCTGACCTAAACACATAAAAAAACAACATAAAACAGGTCAGGACCGTTACACGATGTACCGATTCCATGGCACATGGTTTATTAATTGACATGCAAAACGACGGCGGATTCAAAACGTATAATTTTTCAATTTCAAATTATTATACAAAATTCCTGCAACCGATAGAATGTTATAAGGGGGATACAATCTTCCCAACTGTGCAGATTTTACTGCGAGGGGGCAGAGTCATTAGATTATTTATTTTGGTTCTGTCCATATGAAGCTCGTTTTTGGTCACAGGTCCAGGAATGGCTGAAGAATTGCAACATTTACCTAGAACTAACGCTGCAGATAGCAATACTGGTCAATTGATCAATAATATTATAATTATTTCAGCAAAAACGTTTATCTTTTATTTATAATCTGTAGAAGCTATGAGAATAGAAAGGTTCAGTGCAATAAAATGCAAATTAATGACTTAAAAATCATACAATGTGATTTTCTGGATTTTTGTTTTAGATTCCGTCTCTCACAGTTGAAGTGTACCTATGATAAAAAATTACAGACCTCTACATGCTTTGTAAGTAGGAAAACCTGCAAAATCGGCAGTGTATCAAATACTTGTTCTCCCCACTGTATATATGTGTGTATAATAGTGCTAGAAATAGAAATAGTGCTGTTAGGAGATCTGGAGAGACCGGGTCAGTCAATTACTAATATACTAATACTCTTAGTAAAAGTATTTATCTTCAACACGCAATCTGTAGATTCTATTCGATTAGATAGATTGAAATTGTACGTTAAACATCATAGCATAGTTGATTGATATGTGTTGTGTAGAAACACGAAGTGGGTGGCCAGCAGAGATAGATGGGATGGGCTGAGGGAAGCTGAGGGTTGGTATGTGGAATTGGAGACAAGTGGGAGTGGAGTTGCTGTGTGAGAGAGAGCATGATGGTCAAAAGATTATTTATTTTTAAGTCTAAATAAAACATAATAAAAGTACATTTGAATGACACTAAGTGGCAGTGTTTTTACAACTAATGTCGGTTTGCCTGAGGCTGATGCCGTGCAGGTGTTTGTACACATACATATACACACACACTCTCATTCAAATAAACACATACAAGAACACACACATACATGTAATAGTGCCAGACATGCACACAAACATAGAAAAGTAGGCATTGCTGTTATGATTTTAGTTGTCCTTGATGTCCTTTGTTTTAAATTTATTATAATTTTTATTGTGTTTTTGCATTGTTGTTTGCTGTTTTCTTCTGTCTTTTCCTTTTTTCTCTTTAGTTCATTCTCTTGGTTGTTGGTGCATTGGGGGGTTCTTGGGTGTGGGGAATGGAATTAATTGTATAGATTTGTCCCGTGGAATAAATGTTGTGGATCTTAATGTTTTTCCTCATAATCCTGGACTATCGGACCACCATTTTATTACGTTTGCAATCGCAACAAATAATCTGCTCAGATCCCAACCAAGGATAATCAAAAGTCGTGCTATCAATTCTCGGACAACCCAAAGATTCCTAGATGACCTTCCAGACTCCCTCCGCCGAGTTCTGGATTACCATGTGCAGCTTATCCAGTTACATCTGGTGGACTCTCCTGAGCTTCCCCTTGTTCTTGGACATCCGTGGCTTTCTATCCATAATCCTCAAATTGACTGGCACTTGGGAAGGATTCTGGGATGGAGTCCTTCATGCCAGCTCACCTGCCAGCAGCTCTCTCCTCATCTTTCTGATCCTGCTTGTCTGGAGGCTCCCGATGCTCCGGTTCCCCCAGCTGGGGATGATCTTTCCCGCGTACCTCGGGATTACTGGGATCTGGGTCAGGTCTTCAACAAACGAAGGGCCAGCGAACTGCCTTCTCACAGGTCCTACGATTCTGCCATCGACCTCCTGCCTGGCACTACTCCTCCAAGAGGGGGGCTGTATTCTCTCTCAGGTCCAGAGACTGCAGCCATGAACAGTTATATTAAGGAGGCGCTGGTAGCTGATTTGATTCAGCCGTCCACGTCACCTGCAGGAGCAGGCTTTTACTTTGTTGGGAAGAAGGATGGGGGACTACGCCCCTGTATTGATTACCAGGGTTTGAATAACATTACCATCAAGAACCATTATCCTCTGCCTCTTATGTCATCAGCTTTTGAGAGACTCCAGGGAGCTACGTTTTTTTCAAAATTGGATTTACGGAACGCGTACAATCTGGTGTGGATCAGATCGTGGGGCGCTGTCCTCAGATAATCGCATACTTTCGCGGTAAAGCCTTTTTGAATTCTGACAAAGCAGTTGGATTATCAAGAAGTTAAGATTTTAAATGATGTAGGACACTTGTATGTTCATGAATGTTTAATATTACTATTTTGTCATTTGAATTTTGCACGCTCTAACTTCACCGGATGTTGTTGATTTTCACCGGATCCCTAAGAGGTTTTAAGTAAAGAGCTGAATTTACCTTTACCTCTGCTTGCTGTGTTTCTCTGTGACTGGGTTCGAGTTCATACAAGCATCATTGTAACAAAGTCGCAAAGAAAATGACTTGACTTCACCTAGACTCGTGATCAATTGACTTGAGACTTGACTTGGACTCTAGACTCGTGAACAATGCAAGTCAATACTGGGATACGTTTTTGTTGTGCATGGTGTCAGATAACATGGAACAGGCGGCATTGTAACACAGAGAAAGTAGTTTAATACAGAGGGCTGAAAAGTATTCTAGAACATCTGAGTACTGCAAAAAATAGGCAGACAAGGACGTAATTGTCAAAAAAAGAATGTAGGAAATGTGTTTATTTTTTATATTTTCTTTACGCGGACATGGTTTCACATTGACTGTTGAACTAGTGAACCGTCTTAGTAACATTAAAGAGCAACTATAATGTTTTATAGAGCAGCAGCACGGCCAGGTGGACTGGGGACAGCAAGGAGTCATCATGCCTGTTAGTCCTGAGGCATGGTCCTAGGGCTCAGGTCCTCCGAGAGAGAGAAAGAATTAGAGAGAGCATACTTAAATTCACACAGGACACCGGATAAGACAGCAGAAGTACTCCAGATATAACAGACTGACCCTAGCCCCCCGACACATAAACTACTGCAGCATAAATACTGGAGGCTGAGACAGGAGGGGTCAGGAGACACTCACTTTTATTAAAGTCATTTTATTAATGTAAACTGTCTACATTTTAAAAGGACATTTATTTTGATTGAAATAGTGCCTGATGTGATTTCTTTCATACAAGTATGGACTAATGACCAAGGGAGTCTCTTCAAATCATTTACTAGGTTTATAGACCTAACCCACAGCAGGCAGAAAGCCATTGCCAAAAGGTGCTTGAGACTTGACCCTAAAACTCTTGACCTCTACCTCAAAGATTTGTGAACATCTCTGTACCACTCTTCATATTTACAAACATGGTGGTGGCTGCATCATGTTATGGGTATGCTTGTGTAACAGTATAACTTTACGGCGTCCCCTCGCCCCGACCCGGGCGCGAACCAGGGACCCTCTGCACACATCAACAACGGTCGCCCACGAAGCATCGTTACCCATCGCTCCACAAAAGCCGCGGCCCTTGCAGAGCAAGGGGAACCACTACTTCTAGGTTTCAGAGCAAGTGACGTAACCGACTGAAAGGCTGCTAGCGCGCACCACCGCTAACTAGCTAGCCATTTCACATCCGTTACACTTGTCACCGGCAAGTGTAGTAGTAACATAAGACACATGGATAACATATAAAGACATAAGACAGCTGAACATTAAAGTAACGAACCACATGTTCACGTTGATCATGAGACTGTGGTAATGGAGATATACTAAGGGATGTTCTGGCCCTCTTATTTTCTCCATTGTGCTGACAGACTGACCAGACACATGGGCACCTAAAACAATTGGACACACTAGACTTATAGTCTACACATTCCACTAAAAGCACACATACCAGAGAAATATGCCTAAGGCAACTGGACACTAATGATAAGAAGAGACATAGAGTCTGCCAATTCCAATAAGGACATACCAGAGAACATGCTAGGGCATTGAATTAAATACAGGGTTGAGTCATAGGCCTAGAGTATAGAGGGACATATATTATTTTTAAGACAAGCATGGGTCTGGCCACTATTATAATTTAACTGAAAGCAGATAATGGGCGTTAGTAGGCGTGAACAAGCAGGAAGCCTGAACTAAAAAGATAAGGATGGCAGGAAGAATTAGGGGAAGTATGCTTATTTGCATATGGGGTGGACCCATATGCTATTTATGTATAAATGTTGGAACCGGGGTTGGGAAGCGGTGTGTTCCGCGGAGTGTGTTCCGCGGGGTGTGTTCCGCGGGGACATGCCAGTGGGCTGTACAGTTGTAATAAAGAGCATGTTTGATTTTAAAAGTTCTGGTAAGCGTTGTATTTGAAAATTATTTTCCACGACATAATTGGCGAGCTGGTCCAGGAGTGACAGGGACGGAGATGTTCTTGGCTGACGGGTTCTTTGGACAATCTAAACAAACAGAGGTGGCCACCCAACTATATACGGTAAGCAAGTTCTTACAATAGTTGAAATGTTTGTGTAGATTGCTTCAGAGTCCTGTCTCAGCGGGAGGAATGTCATGTAGGTCTCTCTCTCAAATTTCCTAAAAACGATAAAAACGAAAGAACTTTTGAATTCAAATAAATGTGCATGCATGTGTGAGTTTGGGTTTTGTATGAATGCGCATGTCTAGAGATTGAGTGAACTGGAACTGTGAACTTTGATTGTGTCGGGTGTTTGGCTGGGGGGAGCGGGCATTTGTTCTGGTTGGACTGCTCGAGACAGGTTCATGTGTCTGGTTTGATTGGGGGAGTTGTTCCGTCTGATTCTGCTTGGCCGGGTTCGACCGTATCAGGATCTGTTTTGGGATGTGCGTAAACACACCTCAGTCAACCTGAGCGGGCGACTCGTGTCGGGTGTGTGTGATTCGGACTGCCCCTCTCGTCGGACCATTCATTTTGAGCAGCCTTGTGTGGGCTGATCGGCGCAACTGTTTGTACTCTCTAGTTGAGCGGCTGGGCTCAGGCACAGGGCTACAACTAGTAGCTGATACGGTCAAAGCATAAATCAGTAGGTTGTAGGAAAACGTTGGCCCGATTGTGCGACGTTCAACTGCAAAAGTAGCTTATACGGTCAAAGCATAAATCAGTAGGTTGTAGGAAAACGTTAGCCCGATTGTGCGGCGTTCAACTGCAAAAGTAACTTATACGGTCAAAGCATAAATCAGTAGGTTGTAGGAAAACGTTGGCCCGATTGTGCGGCGTTCAACTGCAAAAGTAACTTATACGGTCAAAACATAAATCAGTAGTTAAATAAATATTCATAGTTTCCGCTCTGAAAGGAGGACTGTATGAGTGAAGTAGTAGGTGCAGGAAAAACGTTGGCCCGATTGTGCGGCGTTCAAATGCAAAAGAAATCCTGCGAATAAAAAACCGCTCTGTCTAGCTACCAGGGTTTGGTAATTCAGTAGGTCACGCCACAATACTACTCTAATAATAGAAGAAAAGATAAGTATTGGGGGTTGAATAGAATATGAAGACAAGCTGATCCGATTAGACAGTAGTCTCGTCATATTGTAGAAGTCTAGGCTTATGTAGGTGGAAGTGAATTAAGTCAATAAGGAAAGACAAGTTGTGTGTGTGTGTAGGCAGAACGTCCAGGAGAGGGAGCGCGCAGCTCTCCTGTGACAGAGTAGAGTTGATGAAGGGTGTCGTTAACTGCTATTAGGCAGAGGGAAAGAAGTTAAGAAACATCGAAGTAAAATAAGTTATAAGCAAGGATAAAAACACTGATGTGATAAAGTAGTAAGCGACCATAGTAAAATTACTAAAAAGGTATTAAAATAAATAATGAATAAAAATAATTAAAGAGGAGTTAACCGAATAGTATAATATGAATAGAACAGTGTGGTAACAAAACAGAAAGTAGAATCGTTGATAAAATGAAATTGTACTATAAAGTTAAAAACGAATCTAGGTTAGTTAAGATAAATAGTGATAAATAGTGAAATTCAGGACAGATTAAGGATTCACGAACGGTGTAACAAAGGAAGAGGAAAAAACAGGCCGTCGATCACTCTGTGTCTACAGAAGCTACGGTCTAAAAATAGCCTGAAGGACAGAGACCAGAATATGAGAGGTTGGTTTCACTAAAACCGTGAATCAGGAATTAAACAGTAAAATGGGATAAAAGACAATGAAACAATAAGAATATAGAGAAGAGGTAAGAAAGTATAGACAAAATAAATAACTAAAGGTAAAAGTAAGACGTTAGATAGAGATCTTAATGGAACGGGCAGTGGACCTGTGTGGCTCAGTTGGTAGAGCATGGTGCTTGCAACGCCTGGGTTGAGTGTTCAATTCCCACGGGGGGACCAGGATGAATATGTATGAACTTTCCAATTTGTAAGTCGCTCTGGATAAGAGCATCTGCTAAAATGACTCAAATGTAACGTAAATGTAATATTAACAATATGTACACTTTCTTTTCCAGAAAGAATAAGGGGAAAAAAAGGGTTTTTTAATCTTCTCTGGTCAACAATGTCATTGGAGACTGCATTACTGTGGAAAGCAGTTAATTAAAGTCAGCCGCTTTAAAAATAAAAATATCTGGATAAGGCTAAAACATGGAGTTCTGGATGAGTGAGTCCAGTCCCTTTGCGATTATTGGCTTATGATTCACTAGTGAGTACACCATGTACTGGGAATGAATATGCATTAGTAGATATATTGGAAGGGTTTTTTCCAATTCAGTTTCAAATTGGGTATGCAAAAGGATGAACATGTTTTTGAAAAATGTATTTAAGTTGCTCCTAAAGAAAGGGGGAGTGGAAACATATTAATGGTCTCAAAATGCCCTGAATCCTAGGAATTTCTTGTGAAAGACTGATCACCTTTTACTGGAAATTGTTGGAACAGGTGGGATATACTTATAAAATGTTTAAGACACTAGACTCTATTCAAACTGTATAATTACTTTGAAAATCTATTATGTCCCTGGGAAAATTATGAAGAGTTGTACCCTTAAATTGAATAAGTTATTCGAATAGGTTTATTTTAATTTTTTTTTTTTTATATAACATGTGTTCATAGGTAAAATTATCAGTTCCTTGGGGTTATGGTCTTTGGGTAAATACACAAATGTGCTTTGTTCATTCTGCATATAAAAAGTGATGTAGGTTACTCCGGGGGGTTTCTTGGAGTGTGGGTTTCTGTGTGGGTTTTGTTGATGGATACATCATCTGTGGTTCATCTGGGAGATCACCAGTAGAATAAGGGAGTTGTCATAAAAGGTGACGTCAGAATGCTTTAAGGCATGGGAGAGAATATCACCACAAGTGGGTGTGGAGCTCATACCCACCCTAATCGACTGAATAGTGAGGGACAACTGTGTCTGATGACCTGTGAACTGTATCAAATAATAGATATGTTGAAATGATATGGGCCAGGGTGAATTATGATTTAAAGGAATTGGGGTATTGACCTTTTATTACCAGGCCACTCATGAGAGAAAAACTGAGACAAAAGGGCTATTGGGAAATTAGATAATACTGGTAATAAAAGTGTTTAGTATAAATGTTAATTATTAAAGGGATGATGTGTATTGAATTGATAAGGTCAAATTTGAGTTAAAGTAAACACTGAGGATTGTTATCCTGAATATTGGGTTGGAAAATGTATAAAATAAAAAATATAACTGTTTAGTTATTTGGATATAGAACTGTTTAACGTTAATAGGCTTAGGGAAGCTCTGGAAACTAATCCTGAGACAAGGAGGTTGACAGAACTTACAGAATTTTAGATTAAAGGTTTTTTGTTTCTTTCGTTTTATAATGTCATTGGAATTGGGATGATAAAATGTAATGTTCAATTGAATAAATAGGTAGTCTGTTGTGCGAAGATACCCATGAATGAAGAAGAAAGAGACCAACAATAACATTGGCATAGAATGAAACGGATGGACGTTTTCCATTACATTACAAATAGTGGTAATATTGCAAATGTGCAATTATTATTATTATTATTTTTTTTATTTTTTATTTTTAGTTTAATTTCTCTTTTTCTCGTTTGGTCAATTTATTTTTGTTTTGAGGAACATAAGGTTGTGTATATGTTCCTGAGGAGGGACTGATATAAATGATATATAAATTGACTTAAGGATGTTTTAAGTATGTATCAAACAATGGCAGTTATGGGTTAGGGGACTTATAAATGAAGGTAATGGTAGTAAAGGGGTGTTATTTCTAGAAATATGTATAAAAATAGAGATAATTCACAGAAAAGGAAAGACAGCTGGCTGTGTAAAATATAGGGACAATTCTAAAAGTAAATAGAACAATTCACATATCTAAAGATATGGTAAAAAGAATAAGTGGTGGCATTTTGAACATTAGAGCAAAAGTTTAAGAAACTTATGACATAGTTTTGTTAGGATTGGATATTCTTCCAACTGGAAGACGCTTGACTGATTACATGTTATTTTACAGCAGTTGATGTAGGGAACATCATTTGATTATCATTGAATATTTCTGTGGCAGGAGGCCAGGTATTTGAGGCAGAATGGTTACATAGGGCTGTTATTAAAAATTAAGATTTAGTGATCTTGCTAATGTTGTCAGGAAATAACCCATGTGTTAGTGTGTATGTCCTCAGGAAAAAACAGCCAGAAATGGAAGGGCTTGGGCTGCATTCTGGAGACTGAGTGTACATCAAGATACACCAGGCTGGTGGTATACTTCTTACAACACTGCAGTGGTAAAGTTCTTTATGTCTCTCTTTGGTGGGTGCATAAGTCTCACGAGAAGTAAGGTCCAGCTGAATAATGGGTGAGCTTGAAAACACCATGACAGAGGATGTGGAATCAGAGAGAGAAAGAGAGAGAGATTAGATTCCACTATAGACATACTGGGTTGAGTTTGGAGGCTACTTGTTTTATTTTTAATACATCATGTGAAAGAGAATGGATAATAGGATATTATACTCTAAACAAACATGTTAAAGGGATTGATATGAAAGCATATACAGTGTTGAATTAATTCAAGAAGAGAGAATGTTAATTGTAGGTTATGCACATGATTATCAGTTGAAATGGAGTAGATGGGAAACTAAGTAAAAATGACATGATTTGGGAACACCTCTCAGAACCTGTGGCCGAAAGGGGAAGACTGGGTGGAAGCATGAGGAAGCTTTTTAGGGCTTTTATTTTTGTGGAGTCCAGCAGAAAAGTATCCTGGAGGCATAGAGTCAGGTAAAGAGAGAGTGGGAATTGTCATGGTCTCAGATTTCAGTTTGCATGAATATATTTATGCATAACACATAACATTGTCAATGCTGTTATGTTTTGTCTGTTGTTTTCCAAGTTTTATGTTTAGGAAACCAGAAGGAGAGGGGTTCGCCAGCTTCAGCTGGAATGTCTGTTTGTTGTGTGATGAGTGATGGAAGTAAGAGGATGTATGGTGCAATCTTAGAACAGAGGCCATAAGTCTCTAAGTATGAATGCTTCACAGAAAGTAGGCAGAAACCTGAACCAGGATGAGAGGTTCTGCGTCTGATGATCCAAAGGGGACCAGAAGGACCTCTCTCAGTGGTACCAGGAGATCTAGTCCACGTTGGAGGGATCCGGAGGAAGTGGGATCAACCGAGGAGAGATGGACCCTATGAGGTGGCCAAAGCAACAAGAACGGCCGTCCAAGTGAAAAGAAGCCAGACGTGGTACCATCTGAACCACTGCAGCTGAGTCCCAACAGAGAGAAGGATACAACCACATAGAGATGAGGACACTGAGGATGCTGATTCACCAGGAGGGAGCCTGAAGGGAGCAGGAGCAGCGGAAACGATTGAGATGCCAGGGAGGAGCCAAGAAAACAGTAAATCAAGTGAAAGCCAAAATATGACACGTGCACCGACTAATGCACCCATAAGAGGAGGAGAGGCCTCACAAGGCACAGAATGAGAACATCTTTTCCCTAAAAATTGAAACCTTCCAGATGGAAGTTAAGTCCGGCCTGAGGAGGGAGCCTCAGGTGAAGAAAGAGGAGGAAAAGTCCTGCAAGCTGAAGAAAATGGGGATTTCCCCACAATTGACTTTTAAACTTTTGAATGGTCTCCTTTACAGACAATTGAAGTTAGAACAACAAAAGAATAATGACATTGACATAACAGAAGTAACAGTGAATGCTAGTATAGAACCAACAGACTAATGCACAATCAAGAGGTATGGTGGAAGCAGGAAGAGAAGAAAGGAATCAGCCGAACAATCCAAAAAGACTGACAAGGTTAGAATCTCTGTTCCACCTCAACTTATAACAGAAGCAGGAGAACTGAAGTCTATCTCAATCATA
Organism: Salvelinus alpinus; assembly: GCF_045679555.1. Classification (NCBI taxonomy): domain Eukaryota; kingdom Metazoa; phylum Chordata; class Actinopteri; order Salmoniformes; family Salmonidae; genus Salvelinus; species Salvelinus alpinus. The sequence continues at coordinate 57,163,690 of NC_092100.1, forward strand.
AGGATCAAACCCTTACCGGAGATGGCACTCTGTGGATGGACACATCACCAAACAAAGGGACAAGTCGTTTGGGATCCGAAAGGATGTGACCTGACATTAATCAAAGAAAAAGACGAGAGGGTGCTCATCATGAATCAGATTGAACCAGTTGAAGGTGAAGAATTAATAGTTGAAATAACAAGAACAACAGTGACCGAAGGGAGTAGCACCACGGTCATTAAGATTGATCCCACCCTTGCACCTGAACAGGAAGAACCTGTGACAACAACAAGGGTGGCGGCTGCTGTGACGACCACAGTAGTTACCACTAGATGACATCGACTGCCCTTACCAAGCAGACCACCGTGCCAACAAAGCAACCTGAGACATCAGTCAGGAGAGTTTTTTACTGACATTTGGAACTTTCTGATAAACTCTAATGATCTACCTCAAGATAAGAACATTGAAAAAGCGACAGAATTAGATATATTAGAACCACTCAAGGACAGCACACGAGAAGAAGTAGTGAAGAACGAGTGGTACAAATGGGTTAAGTCTATGGCAAACAAACACAGAATGGACAATTGTATTTTGTGTAGAAAATCACCTTTGTCTGATCTTTTAATAGTCTCTGAACCAGCATCATTTAAAAACTGTGTAAGTTGGAAAAATGACCATTGTACCAATAGAAAGTATTCTATTTCCTTGTGTGACATTGAATGTAGGATTGCTCAAGGGAGCACTAGAGGCAGAGCCATGTTAAACGAGACTAAGTTGGGAGACAATGATTGTGCTGCCTATGAAATTAGAACTGAATTAAATGGACCCCAGTTAGACAGAAGTACTGTGGTTAAAGGAAAATATGAATGTTTTTACAGACACCACACTGAAGGAATTGATGTAGGAAACACCACTGTAGAATGTGATACTATTTGGGTGCTAGAGAATGCGGGAGTTCGTAAAAGTAATGATAAAGGATTGATTATGAATAGAAAAGGGTTGTGTAGTTACATAACTCAGGTTGCGCCATCTCTTACTATGTTGAAAAATCAAGACAGAGGTATTGCTGATAGTTTCTGGATGTGTGGAAAAAAACTAACTGTTGAATGTATTGCCTGATGGATGGATTGGTCCTTGTGCCTTAGTTAGAGCAATTAAATAGGTTACTATTATTGAATCACTCCATGATGACTATGTTAAACCTAGAGTTAAAATGGCTTATGATAAGGATCCTGAGGTATACCTTAATGCAATTGGACTGCTTAGAGGTCTACCTAGGGATTTCAAGGCCAGAGATGAGGTTAAATCAGGATTTGAATCTATATTTTTGTGGATAACACCAAATATGAACTTAGAATGGATTAATTATATTTTTATACCAAATTTGATCTTTTACTCTTATGAATATTGGAGATGTTTGGTCTAGTTGGTTTTCTTTAATGTTTCTGATTGGATCTTTTACTCCTATTTCACATTGGAGATGTTTGGTCTAGTTGGTTTATATGCTTCACTTTGTTTTAATTTTTTGTATTTTCTTGTTTATCATAGGTATTTTAATTTACTATCCCAAAGTCTTATTTGTATCATTTATGTGGCTAAATAGCCCCAGAGGGGGGATTGTAGTAGTAACATAAGACACATGGATAACATATAAAGACATAAGACAGCTGAACATTAAAGTAACGAACCACATGTTCACGTTGATCATGAGACTGTGGTAATGGAGATATACTAAGGGATGTTCTGGCCCTCTTATTTTCTCCATTGTGCTGACAGACTGACCAGACACATGGGCACCTAAAACAATTGGACACACTAGACTTATAGTCTACACATTCCACTAAAAGCACACATACCAGAGAAATATGCCTAAGGCAACTGGACACTAATGATAAGAAGAGACATAGAGTCTGCCAATTCCAATAAGGACATACCAGAGAACATGCTGGGGCATTGAATTAAATACAGGGTTGAGTCATAGGCCTAGAGTATAGAGGGACATATATTATTTTTAAGACAAGCATGGGTCTGGCCACTATTATAATTTAACTGAAAGCAGATAATGGGCGTTAGTAGGCGTGAACAAGCAGGAAGCCTGAACTAAAAAGATAAGGATGGCAGGAAGAATTAGGGGAAGTATGCTTATTTGCATATGGGGTGGACCCATATGCTATTTATGTATAAATGTTGGAACCGGGGTTGGGAAGCGGTGTGTTCCGCGGAGTGTGTTCCGCGGGGTGTGTTCCGCGGGGACATGCCAGTGGGCTGTACAGTTGTAATAAAGAGCATGTTTGATTTTAAAAGTTCTGGTAAGCGTTGTATTTGAAAATGATTTTCCACGACACAAGGGAGTTTTTTTAGGAGAAAAATAAACGGAATAGAGCAAAGCACAGGCAAAATCCTAGAGGAAAACCTGATTCAGTCTGCTTTCCCACAGACACTGGGAGACAATTCCCCCTTTCAGCAGGACAATGACCTAAAACACAAGGCCAAATATACACTGGAGTTGCTAACCAAGACGACGTTGAATGTTCCTGAGTGACCTACTTACAGTTTTGACTTAAATCAGCTTGAATATTACATTTACATTTACATTTAAGTCATTTAGCAGACGCTCTTATCCAGAGCGACTTACAAATTGGTGCATTCACCTTATGATATCCAGTGGAACAACCACTTTACAATAGTGCATCTAACTCTTTTAAGGGGGGGGGGGGGTTAGAAGGATTACTTTATCCTATCCTAGGTATTCCTTAAAGAGGTGGGGTTTCAGGTGTCTCCGGAAGGTGGTGATTGACTCCGCTGACCTGGCGTCGTGAGGGAGTTTGTTCCACCATTGGGGTGCCAGAGCAGCGAACAGTTTTGACTGGGCTGAGCGGGAACTGTACTTCCTCAGAGGTAGGGAGGCGAGCAGGCCAGAGGTGGATGAACGCAGTGCCCTTGTTTGGGTGTAGGGCCTGATCAGAGCCTGAAGGTACGGAGGTGCCGTTCCCCTCACAGCTCCGTAGGCAAGCACCATGGTCTTGTAGCGGATGCGAGCTTCAACTGGAAGCCAGTGAAGAGAGCGGAGGAGCGGGGTGACGTGAGAGAACTTAATATCTATTGAATATCTATGGCTGTTGTGTAACACAGACTTACCCAGAAAGAATCACATCTGTAATCGCTGCCAAAGGTTATTTTAACATGTATTCACTAGGGTGTGAATACAGAAATGCCAAATTTACATAAGTATTTTATTTTCAATACATCTGCTACAAATTCTAAAAACATGTTCACTGTCATTATGGGGTATTGTGTGTGTAGAAGGGTGAGAAAAAACTACATTAAATCAATTTTGGAATCAGGCTGTAACAACAAAATGTGGAATAAGGGTTTTGAATACATCTATAAAGTTGATTACCTGCGCTCTACACTTTCACTGCTGTTATGAAATGGTTTAACACTGATATAATTGAAAGATAGTGAAATGCTCTCAGGCATTTCCTAAACTGTTTTGCCTTGCCTTGCAGAAAGAAAACATGTTGTTGAAAAAGTCTAGTGGTTACCAGTATGTTGCTGCCTGGAGACACCTGGTTAAGTGTTTTGGTTTCCAGGGGCTCAAGTTCTCTGTCACTGCGACGGATTTTCGTGATATGGATTCTTAAAAAAAAATATATAAATATATATATTGAAAAGGACTGGAATTGGTCAAACTTTCAGTTTAATACATGCACAAAAGATCATTTAACAGTACTCTTTTCCTAACAACATAATGGTCATAACTTTTTTACATGAAAGGGGAGGTTAACTTGGCCCCGCAGACAATCAATCTGAGATTGAGTGATTTTCTTTGCTTTAACCCCTGGGTTTCACTCTTTCCCTCTCTCTGCCTTCCCAGCTGGGCTTCTTCAACAGGCAGGAGGATGAGGAGGAGCAAGTAGCTATGGGAAGACGCCAGAAGAGCGGTAACCATGGTGACAGTGTGGACCTGCTTCAGCCCCATCTCTCAGGGACCCCCAGACATGAGAATGTGGGTGCCAGCTCGGTGCCCTTATCCCACTTCGCCATTGGCCAAAAAGCACACCAGTCTTGCTGTGCTGAGCCCTTCCACTGAAACAACCATTTCTACTGACTCGAGAGTCATGATTTGTTTTTCTGAGTGACTCATTCGTTAGAACTGCTGGCCGCAATTAATTCTACAGCAGGATCAATATACGCTCCTCCAGTGACTCCAGAGACCTGCTCCCACCAACAACTGTCTGTCATATATGTGCACAGGCTAAATAGATCATGGTGCAGACAGTATAGATAAGGAAAAGACATCTTAAGAACTGATCATTGATTGCATGTTGCAAGAATTAATGAAATTAATTGATAATTGAATGTTACGACAGACAGTTTTATCCCATAGGAAAGCGCACAATTGGCTCAGTGCTGTCCGGGTTAGGGGAGGGTTTGGCCAGAAGGGCTTTACTTGGCTCATCGCACTCTAGCAACTCCATGTGGTAGGCCAGGTGCCTGCAGGCTGACTTCATTTGTCAGTTGGATTGTGTTTCCTCCAACACATTGGTGCGGCTGGCTTACGGGTTAAGCTGGCAGGTGTTAAGAAGCGCGGTTAGGCGGGTCATGTTTCAGAGGACGCATGACTCGACCTTCACCTCTCCCGAGCCCATTGGGGAGTTGCAGCGATGAGACAAGATCGTAATTTGATATCACGAAATTGGGAAGGGAGGTAAAAAATGAATTTAAAAATAAAATACTCAAATAGGACACCTTGACTATGATATCCATCAGAAAAGATCTACCAGTTATCACACATTCCATCAGATCACATGAAATTGAAAAATCCTAACAATTGAGCAATATCTGTATAGCAACAGGGTGAATTGGTCAGATTCCATATGAAATTATAGTTGTGTGTGTTTGTGTGGAATTATCAGTTAAGATTTAAGCCCACTGTTGCTCTGACTCAATCCAGAAGCCATCTGTATGCGTGACATGTGGGTCATTGCATGCGACATTGGACCAATTTTGACACAACCCTCTTGGATGTCAGAAAATGTTACATTTACACATTACATTTTTGGACCAATGTCAAAACATTTGGTATTGGTATTTCTGACAAACGTAAACTGATGAAGAAACACTGAGTTAAACTGTCTTTAGGCTAATTTGCATCTCAGTCCACTACTCACTTCAAACACAAAATACATACAATCTCCACTCAAGTCCCCCAAAATAAAAACATACGGTCACACAGTTAAGTCAAATCTGGTCAAATCAATATAGCATTTTCAGTTGTACAATACCACACTATGATCTACTTGGATGAAAATCTTGAATCAAATCACCTTTCATTCTCAGCTTTAAATCTCTGATCATCCGTTTCGAACACACAAAATGACAGACAGTAGAATCGTTAGTTGTTAAGGACAAACGACAGGTTGCAAGCATGAGTGGAAAAGCCTAGGCTATAGGCCTACATTCAACACCGCCACAAACACTCCACAGTCCCTCTCTCATTCGCTTAGCATGCGTACCCACACACAAACAAAAGACGGAGAATGGAAGACATGCTCAAACATCAATAACCCAGCAGAATCCATTTAAAAACGGCCATTATGTGGCAATGCTCAACCAAAGCCGTGGAGTCTCCACACACAGAAGCCAAGCAAGTCAGGATGGCCAACAACCCACGTGTTGGTGACTTGGTTACAAGGGTGACTTGGTTACAAGGGATATCTAGGCCTAATTATTCCAAAATATAAAATAAGGCACATCTTTACCAGTCAGTGTTCATGTAAAAGAAAGCTCATTATACATATATTTTTAAGTACAAAACAAAAATCACACACCTCTTAAACCTTTTTTTATATTGGTTATGAAAAAACAAACTCTTAAGTACAAAGTTCTAAATTCAACTACTACCTTCTCATCTCCTCTTCTCTCACGGACACACACTCACTTGCTCAAACAACGGGCCTTAATAATCATTGCAAACCTGCATACAACACCACTTCAACAGGCAACCTGCAAAATGAATCAATAGAGTAATGCTACTTTTCATGGTTGCGAACCTAGCTGGGAGTCTGGGACAATTGGGTCCATGCACTACAAGCAGCCAAAAGGTCCTGCTGTTGTCACCATTGTGTGGATGCTTGGCTTTGCCAGGTAGTCTCTTTGGAACACTCTAGGAAAGTGAAAGCTCAAAGCAGGCTGACAATTTCCTCATTCTGCTATTGACACCCACTGTGTCACAATGACAGCCACAGACCGTAACACTTCAGTGGGAGAGATATGGGAGAATGAGAATATGGGTGATGCTGCTGGTACTTGTGATTCATACTTAAAACAGAAAAAAGGAACCATTGTTTTAAAACACAAAATGCATCCGACTGTTCCTAATCATCATCAGCAGCAAGCACCATTTTGATTTGATAGAAAATTCAAACAATAAAAAATATATATAAAAAAATGACTAGAACACAAGTTGTCTAATGGTTTAAAAAGCCTCCTTGGCCAGGTGGATCAGTGGAACGCCACAAACTCCTCCAGGGTCTTAGGGATCTGGTTGCGGAAGGTGATTTGGTGCTGGCGCACGGCACGTGCCGCCAGGCACTTGAGGCTCATCTTCATCTGGGTCTTAAGCAGGATCTCCGACACACCTGTGGTGCTCTTGTCCAGTGGCGTCTTCTTCTGCTTGTTGGTCATGTCAGTGTGGGCGCCCGCCTCCACCAGGCTGATGATGATGGCGTGCAGTGTCAGGAAGTCGCTGATAGGCCGGTTGTACTGGACGATGATGTGCAGAGGACTGTTGCCCTCGTGGTCCACCGCGTTCACTTGCGCACCGCAGTCCAGCAGCAGCTTGGTGACCTGAGCGTTGGGGAAGCTGCACACGTCGTTGGTGTGGAAGTCGTCCACAGGCGTGCTGGAGCTGATGGCCAGGTGCAACAGGGACAAGCCCTCCCGTGAACGCGGGTCCAGCTGGATCAGGTTGTATATCTGCTCGTTGACATGGGCACGTGCGTCCTCGCCGCACACAGTCTTGGTGCTGATGCACACCAGGTAGAGGAAGGTGAACATATTGGACTCGCAGTTGTCCATGGCCGTGTGCAGCTCGGCCTCAGGCGCCGCCTCCATCCTTGCGATGTTCCTCTGGATCTCCAGCACGCTGCAGTGTAACACCTGCTCCACTGGCTCCGCCCCCACCGGCTCCTTCAGGTGCACCATCTGGGAGAAGACCTGGGCGAAGCGCAGCAGGTCCTTGTGCGTGTTGCGGTTGCCCTTCTGACGGAGGTGCAGCGCGTGCAGCCACAGCTTGATGCACTGGTCGAACTCCATATTGTCGGCGTACACAGCTCCCCGGTAGATGATGGGGTGCGACACGTCGATGTTATCCGAGCCCAGGATACGCTCACGCACCATCAGGCCCTCCATGTGCAGCGCGTTGCGGTCTGCCCGGATTGCCTCCAGCTCCTGCAGGGTGCGGCACTCGCACCGGCCGCTGTAGGCCTCGATGGGCGGAAGCAGCTCTTTGGCGATGAGCGTGACGGGATTGCGGTGGCGCTCCAACATGGCCAGGTACAGGTAGTGGTAGGTCTTGAGGATGTCATAGTTCTCCCGGTCATTGGCGAACGAGGCACCCAGCAGCTCAAGGGCCTCGATGCGGCTGTGCGGGCCACAGTCGGCATGAGACAGCAGCAGCTCCACCACCTCCGCCTTGCAGCTCTCCGCCGCCACCTTGATCGGTGTCATGCCATGGCTGTTCACCACCATGGCAGCCTGGCAGCGCACCAGCTCCTTAACGATGTCTAGGTGGCCCGCCTCAGCAGCAAAGTGCAGGGCGGTGGCCCCACAGTGGGCCTTGGAGTTGGGGTCAGCTCCATGCTCCAGCAGGAAGCCCACTACGTCCGAATAGCCCTTGTAGGCAGCAATCATCAGGCAGGTGTTGTCGTACTTGTTGGCGATGCCGATTTTGGCCTGGTGGTCCACCAGGTATTTCACAATGTCCAGACACCCGTCAAAGCAGGCTGCCCTCAGGGGGGTGGAGTTGGTGACAGTGGTGTGGTTGACTTTGGCCTGGTGGCACACCAACTGGCGGACTACCTCAAAGTGTCCTGCGCCAGCTGCACACCACAGAGCAGTGGCCCCATCAATGACATACCTGAAGGAGAGAGGAGATGGGTAGAATTAATCAATCATCAAATGCACATGGAAGTGTATTAAAGACCTTAATTTCCCACAATTATAACAACATAAATAAAGTGCAAATACACACAATTGACACAACACACAATTGAATTTAAGGAGCTGGTGTGCTGCCAGGCTGCCATGGTGGTGAACAGCCAGAATGATTAAATTCATGAATACTAACCCATCAAATCTGACTGTGCCAGTTTGTTCAGTATCCACCCTGTAGTGATCCAGCAGCAGCCTCACAACTTTGTCATGTCCGTTTCGAGCTGCGATGATGAGAGGAGTTGACCTTTGGCCGGCGAGGTGGGTCACGTAACTCAGTAGATATCGTGTCTCTGGCTTGGAGTGGTTGAGCAACAAGGCGGCCAGCGTCAGGACTCGGCCCTCAGCAGCCGCTTTGTAGACGTACCCGGCAAGCGACTCCATCCAAGTCTAGCAGGTCGCCGGCACCTCCGCAAGTGTCGCCCACTAGATGCACTCCAACGCAGCCCACCTCCCATTAAAATACCGAAACAAGCTCCAGTGCTCACATGAAAAGCTCAATTGAGCGTGGTTGATAACTCGTTTATTAACTAAAACCCATTCTTTCACAGCACCTAGCTAACAAGTCGCATGAAAACTAGTTCGTATTATTTGTCTGTACTAACTTTTGGGTTCGACTTGCAACTTTGTCCTATATTTGGTGGCACCGAGCTAACGCATAAACTGAGGTTCGCTAACGTTATCTAGCAAGTAAACGTTCAAAACCGTGTAAGTAGCTAGCTATGTATCATACCAAAGATTTGATAATACTTGGATGAGAGAGCAGTAACGTCTTGCTGTTTCATCTCGCTTTTCTTGAATTCCTCCTCTTTAAACACTTTAAAGCAGGCGAGGTCAATGCAGAATTTGCTCGGATATATCGCACCAATGTGAATGTTTTGAGAACAGAGCAAGGCTACCTTTAACCTTTACCATCCAAGTTACTTGCCGGAAGTGATTTTTCAACTCCTAAATGCCTCCGACTAGAAAACGATAGCTACAATGTGAATGAGGCCGGGATGCACAGAATACTTTAACCAGAGATGTTCAAGAAATAAAGAGATATCAACGTATAAGGCACCATCCAGCAGACTGTCGACTAATCGCGTTGAAGTTGTCAGGCTGAGTCAACAAACCTGCCTATTTTCCTCTAAAGTACATAATGTCACGATTACAAAGCTATATGATATTACAGATAAGTTAACTATATCACGTCTCAAAATATTTGTAATGTACTTCTTATTCATGAAATACATGCTAACGTTGGGTTTTTGAGCTAGCAACCAATTGACTCCCATTCACTCCTTAAAAGGAGCGCTCTCCTTGTCACCAGAATCACCCAAAATGCACCGCGCGGCCCCTTACCGACGCATGGGTACGTACACAATGGGCGGTAATATCATTCCAATGGAGTTTCCCATCTCCTCAAAAGTATCTCTGCTTCTTCACAGGGCTTGTTTGAGTGGTAAGGCTGAAGCAACCGACTGCAGATGAAAGTGGAGGAGTAAAATCGGAGGATGTGCATCTGCGACAGCCGGAAGTCGGACACTGTTGTGATGTGGTTTTCCAACAACAAGGCTCATTACTATGGCGGACCAAAACTGCTGTAATTAGAATTAAATGAATGAATAAATTAACACATAAAAATATAAATTAACAAATAAACTCACACAATTAAATAAATGAGCAAGGAAATACAAAAATACTGACTAAAATGTATTAATTGTATTTATTTATCTGAATGTATTTAATTATTGATCTATGTATTATATAATTATTCAAAGTGTAATTTTTTAATTCACAAGCATTTTGCTGCACCCGCAATTACATCTCCTAAATATGTGTGTGTGACCAATAAAATTTGATTTGGATTTTATATACAGTACCAGTCAAACGCATCTACTCATTCAAGGGTTTTTCTTTATTTTTACTATTTTCTAAGTAATACAAAATACTTTTTTGATCTACTTTTCTGCTAACTAGCTATCTAATGACTAGTCACTATCTAAAGTCTACTCATCAAAAAGAGTGGAGGACCAATTAATTAAAATGCCTTTATTTGTATGGCATGTTCAATGGAAACACAGTTTTAAAACTCTGACGTGTTTTGGCTGCATGGCCTTCGTCAGGGAGTACAAAGATATGATAATACAATGTCCGCTTTTTCCAATCAACCCTGATTTGAAGAGAGAGTGGTTACATAATTAATTGGACAACACCTAGTAAGCAAAACTATACACATTAAAAAGTGAAATACTGTAGATATGTTATCAAAAATGCATCTCAAGGCTAGAATCATCAGAACCCCTAGAAAGGTAGTTCTAACCTTGAATATGATGCGTCAAAGTGTTAAGAATAGGAGAGCCATCTATTTTATAGTACACTAGAACACAGCAAACATGGACCACAACAGTCTAAACATAACTGAGGGCAATATAGTAACATGTCCACTAGATGAGAGCAAAGGGACCTCTCACAATCCTACAGGAAAGGAGAGAAATCCATATCTTCATTTAAACTAGGGTACTTAGGGGCCTCTAGTTTGTAAATCCAAAAATGTTCCCTTTGGTTTAGCTGTTTAAGAGACGGTTCCCTTTTCTAATTAAGGCCGGAACATGATCAATACCCATAGCTTGTAGGGAAGCAGGGTTGGCATGGGGTAAGGACTTGTAGTGCTTTGCCATGGGGCAGTCTTCATTGACTACCCGTATGGCGTACTTGTGTTCTGCTAAGCAGAAGGCGCCTCTTTGTCCGTCCATTGTAGAACACCTTCACTGTGGACATTCCAATCTGTAGAGGACGTGAGTGGTTTTGCAGTTAATTAAATACTTGATTTGATACTCAATTTTAGAAGCTGTGTCAACCAAAATACTTTTTCTGTGCAACATTTCTGCAATGGTTGCATTTAAAAGAGCCCCTGGGTTTGTGGTCTAGCCAGGTCTTTTGAGAGTCACCAGGAAGATAGCTGTGGACTAATTGGTCATTTTGGGTAGGACATCTCTTAAAGCTTATGACTGTTGGCTCTGGAAAGACTTTGCATAGTGGCGTATCACTGTGGATGATTCCCCAATCCTTTTTAATGATTCGTTTAATGTTCTTTGCTTCAGTGCTGTATTTTGTAACAAAGTACACTCTCTCTGGTGCATTACAAGGCACTCCCCTTCGCAAATAAGTTTTCTCTGTCAAGTCATCCAGCCCTAGATGAACTGAGCTGACTACACTGACTGTGCTAAGGGCAGACTCCACTAAACTGGCACGCTGTCTAATCATTAGTTGATTGTTTTAATCTTCTGTGTAGTGCTAGGGCAAAAACCAAAACGTGCACCCCTTGGGGTCCCGAGGACCAATATTAAGAAACAGAGCTCTAACGCCTAAACAAAATAGGTTCTCAGGAAGTTTTTGCTAACATACATAGACTGTTCCCCAGAATAAACAGAATAAATTCACTACATGACCAAAAGTATGTGGACACCTGCTCGTCGAACATCTCATTACAAAATCATGGGCATTAATATCGTGTTGGTCCCCCCTTTGTGGTTTTAACAGCCTCCACTCTTCTGGGAAGGCTTTCCACTAGATGTTGGAACATTGCTGTGGGGACTTGCTTCCATTCAGCCATAAGAGCATTAGTGAAGTCGGCACTGATGTTGGGCGATTAGGACGTGATCGGAATTTGCGTTTCAATTCAACCCAAAGGTGTTTCGATGGGGTTGAGTTCAAGGCTCTGTGCACGCCAGTCAAGTTATTCCATACCGATCTCAACAAACCATTTCTGTATGGACCTCTCTTTGTGGACAGGAGCATTGTCATGCTGAAATAGGAAAAGTCCTTCCCCAAACTGTTGCCACAAAGTTGCAAGCACAGAATCATCTAGAATGTCATTGTATGCTGTAGCGTCATGATTTCCCTTCACTGGAACAGTCCCAGACCATTATTCCTCCTCCACCAAAATTTTCAGTTGGCACTATGCATTCGGGGAGGTACCATTCTCCTGGTATCCGAATTCCCCAGATTCGTCCGTCGGACTGCCAGATGGTGAACCGTGATTCATCACTCCAGAGAATGCGTTTCCACAGCTCCAGAGTCCAATGGCAGCGAGCTTTACATCACTCCAGCCGACGCTTAGCATTGCGCATGATGGTCTTAGGCTTGTGTGCGGCTGCCCGGCCATGGAAACCTATTTCATGAAGCTCCCGACGAACTGTTCTTGTGCTGACGTTACTACCAAGTTCCAAACTGCCCCTGGACGCAAGTGTTGCAACCGAGGATAGACGATTTTATGCACCACGTGCTTCGGCACTCGTGTTATGTGAGCTCGTGTGGCCTACCACTTTGTGGCTGAGCCGTTGTTGCTCTTAGGCATTTCCACTTCTCAATAACAGCACTTACAATTGACTGGGGCAGCTCTAGCAGTGCAAAAAAATTGACAAACTGAGTTTTTGGAAAGGTGGCATCCTATGACTGTGCCATGTTGAAAGTCACTGAGCTCTTCAGTAAGGCCATTCTACTGACAATGTTTGTCTATGGAGATTGCATGGTGGTGTGCTCGATTTTATATACCTGTCAGCAACGGGTGTGGCTGACATTTCCGAATCCACAAATTTGAAGGGGTGTCCACATTACCTTTGTATATGTAGTGTACTTGGGATATCACTTATCAACAAGACATTTTTTAGAAAAAATGTAATAAAAATAAATTATAATATATATATAAAAAGGACATCTTTAATATATATAAAAAGGACTTCAGCCACAGTCTGTTCACTCTGCTACCCTTTACAGGCAGTGATTGTACAGGTGCATCAGAGCTGGGACCGAGAGACTGAGAAACAGCTTCTATCACCAGGCCATCAGACTGTTGAACAGCCATCACTAGCCTGCTACCTTTTGGTACTCTTTCATGCACCTTGAGAATAATCCCCCATGTATATAAAGACATTTAACACTGGTCACTTCATATACTGTTGTTTACTCACTTTGTATATATACTGTATTCTCTCTCATCCTAATATCATACTATTTATTGTACATTCCATTTTCTTTTCTAAATTATATACTGTCTAGCACTGGGCGGTAAACAGTATGTTGTGATATACCGGTATTGATGTAGGGACCAGTTTGAGTTTTTCTGTACCGGCATTTGGATGTTTGGTTTGTTAAATGTGATACGCCATGTGTAATGTCAATTTTGATAGTTTACTTCGCTACTTGAGTCATCTCTCTTCACTCTTTCTCTCTGTGCCACTTTCCACACAGACCTAGCCACGCCCCCTGTCACTCAAGGGGCGCATTTGATGTTCCTCAACGACGAGACACTTGCGTTCAGTCTACATGGTGAAGTCTACAATGAAGCACATTTTTTAAATTTGTATTTATCCTTTATTTAACTAGGCAAGTCATGTTGATGACAACAATGCTGTTTTCACTTTGCTTCTTAATATAAATCAACTAGCATTCTATAATAACACTATTAGTTTGTGTTTCTTACAAGTTGCAAGTTGCCCTAAATCTTGTGAGACGCTAATTGTTAGCCGCTAATGCTAATAGCTAGCTAGCTAATAAATGTACTGAGTAGGAGCAAACGTAGCTAGCTTTGCACATATCATGCAGCCCTACTTGGCAGTGTGGAAATTCTCAATTGAGCAGTGGTGTAAAGTACTTAAGTAAAAAGTACTACTTAAGTCATTTTTTTTGGTATCTGTACTTTACTTTAATATTTTTTATTTTTGACAACTTTTACTTCACTACATTCCTAAAGAAAATACTGTACCTTTTACTCCATACATTTCCCCTGACACCTAAAAGTACTCGTTACATTTTGAATGCTTAGCAGGACAGGAAAATGGTCCAATTCACGCACTTGTCAAGAGAACATCCCTGGTCATCTACTGCCTCTGATCTGGAGGACTCACTAAACACAAATGCTTTGTTAGTAAATTATGTCTGAGTGTTGGAGTGTGCCCCTGTCTATCCGTAAATTAAAAAAACAAGAAAATGGTGCCACATGGTTTGCTTAATAAAAGGAATTTGAAATGATTTATACTTTTACTTTTAATACATAAGTACATTTTATCAACTACATTTACTTTTGATACTTAAGTATATTTAAAACCAAATACTTTTAGACTTTTACTCAAGTAGTATTTTACTGGGTGACTTTCACTTTTACTTGAGTAATTTTATATTCACGTATCTTTACTTTTACTTATACTGTCTATACACACCATGTATTTATATTTTGGATTCTGACACTGCTCGCTCTATATCTACTTTGAATTGTTAATTTGGACTCATTCTGACATTTCGTGATTTCTTGTTTCGATTTTTACATTCTACTGCACTGTTGGCAACATAAGCATTTCGTTGCACATGCTATAACACCTGAAAATCTGTGTACGCCACCAATAAACTTTGATTTGATTTAAAATCTAGCCCTGGGACACAAAAAAGCTTGTAATTGCAAAATTGCCCATACATTTGGGTCATATTCATAATATGTTTTTGTTTGTTGAGTAGACTAACCATTGTACCAAAGGCAGTACAGTATGAAGGTAGGCTAAAACTGCTTTTCCAATAGAAATCCCTGATCACAGAAACACGTCATTGGTTCTAACGGTCATCTCGCACCGAACTGCGCATGTGCTTGCCGTCAAATCCAAGGCACTACTTAGATATAAAGTGTTTTTTTGACGAAAATGAAAACGTGTCAGTTTGTCACTCTCACAAGGTTGGAGTAATAACAAGTTAAACTACTTAAGACGTTGGCTCGAATATAGGTTGTGCCTTTAGATTTTGACTTCTCATCAACTTCTCAAACCCCCGGCCTGGTCTGTATCGCAACCTTTCCTGGAAGTAATGTGATGTTGAGCCTCTGGGTTTAGAAACTCTGTAATTGTACTTTCATGCACTGCAGACTGTTGTCAGAGATCTGTATGATGCTTATGTCTCCGCCCTAACAATGGGAGTCGTTATCCCAAAGGCAGGCCTACATATTAAGCCATAGAAACGCATTGGGCTTATTTTGGACAGAGTTTGGCAAGAGTTAAGACTCTCGCTTCACTTTTTCCTCTCTGCTGTTGTCCACGAGCCAGGATTGCAAGGTCAAGTTACAGTTCTAGTCCAATGACCACTCAAAACCTGACCAAAAGGCCTGAAAACTAGCTCCATATTTTTTTTCACAGCAAGAGAGGAGTTGCCATATTTATATAATAAACCCATTTCCCATAACGTTATCAAGCAAATTAAGAAGAAATATCATAGGAACTTGTAATGACGTTAGAAGCAAAATGTGGTTTTCCTCAAAATAATAATTATTGCAAGCTATGACATGACATAATAAAGAAATGTGAATATGTGGCAAGAGAAAAGATAATATGCTCTGATTAAAGATAATTTGCCAATGGATGTCGATTTAACTCGTTTGACTGCTACAAATAAGCAATAAGGTACAAGGGGGTATGGTATTTGGCCAGTATACCACTGCTAACGGCTGTTCTTAAGCATGACACAACGTGGAATGTCTGGTTACAACCGTTAGCTGTGGTAAATTGGCCATATACCACAAAACCCTAGGGTGGCTTATTGCTATTATAAAACGGGTTAACAACGTAATTAGAACAGTAAAAAGTTATGTTTTGTCATACCCCGGCCAATCAGCATTCAAGGCTCGAACCAGGTTTATAATTGTATATAAATCCACTTTGCACATGTGCATAACTATAGTAAATCCAACAGGAGAGTTTGAGTGATGAAAGTTGAACAGAAGATCTTCATCTCTGAGCAAGAAACACTTGGACAAACAAATAAACGAATGATAGGCTATTTTCTGGCAATTGTGCTGTTATTATGTGCCAGCTGTTAAGACTACAAACCATTCCGTTATAAAATGGCCCATTTGCGAGATTCACTTGTCATTTCAATAGGCATAGGCTACAGACTAAAATCTGGGTTTATGATTGTAATTTAATTTTAACATGGTTTGCTTAGATAAAGACAGGTAGCCAATAGCCCCTGATAGGCCTACATCTCATTTCAGATAGTCTACAGTAGCCTACACATGTCACGCTCGTTGATGGAAGAATCAGACCAAGGTGCAGCGTGGTAAGCGTACATCATTTATTTTGATGAACACGAAAAAACAATAAACTACAACCGACCGTGAAGCTACATGCAGTGCAGAAAGCAACTACACACAAACAAGATCCCACAAACTCAAGGTGGAAAAAAGGCTGCCTAAGTATGATCCCCAATCAGAGACGACGATAGACAGCTGCCTCTGACTGGGAACCATACCTGGCCAACAAAGAAATAGAAAAACTAGATTGCCCACCCAAATCACACCCTGACCTAACCAAATAGAGAAATAAAAAGGCTCTCTAAGGTTAGGGCGTGACAAGACAAGATGTAGGCAAGACGTAAACTGAACGATTTAGCAGCTTGCTTAGTTCAAACTAACAGGCTAATTTATTCAACATGAAAAGCGAGGTGATTTCGAGGTAAGAAGTGCTTGTTTCCCAAAAGCCAGCTGAAATAGCCTACTGAGAATGGGGACATAATTTCAATTACTGAATTCAATATTAATAATATGTCAAATCAACTGAACATGCTTGTCAACAACAGCCAGTGTTTATTTTATCTGTAGCCTAATATGACTACTGTTACCATCAATCTAATACGTTCTAAAAACTGCTCGGTAATTGCGATAGAGCATAGATAATTTCCAATTTAATTCACTAAACAAGTCCATGAATAATTGCATAATAACACAAGGCTACATCAATAAACGTATGTTATAGGCTATTTATTAAATTGGTTTGCCAGCTCCTGGTAGGCTACACAAGTGGCACAAATTGATTTGCAATGACACCAGTGATATCTTAATTTCAAAATATTTATTGTATCAAATGGTAGCCTACAAATGGCATACACATTAATATGCTACTTGTATCATTCTCCACATTTAGCCTAAAAAGAACCACACGAGGGAGTTCCATAACTTACTTTTCAAATTTCCACTTGGGCAGCCCACGAGACCCAAGAACTGAGCATACATAAAGCACTTCGCTTGATGCCGTTTTATTTAAGGGTCATTCTATTATTCTATGATGGTATTGTATATATAAAAAAAAAATATATATATATATAGATAATAGTTAACCCCTTAACATGATAAAATCAACATAAATGACAGCTTAACATATTTTTATATTTTTACTACATTACATAAAAAAAATGCTTGTGCAGCCTTTTTGTCACTGGTGTTATCTATATTTTAGACGACAACTCAGGCTTTCCAGAATGTAATTTCAGTCTTTAATTTGCATATATAATCAAAGACAGAAAGGTTAATGATAATACTAAGAAATTGTTTGTAATAGTAATAATTTACTTTAAACATGCATGTGTAAAGTTCTATTGTCAACATTTTTCCATTTATACTATTGATTTTTTTTGTAACATTAGAAATAATTGAGGTTGAGTCATCAATTTAATGATCATATCCTTAAAATGCTTACTAATGAATGTAGCAACAGTTAGGTAGATACAAAAACCATATTCAATTAAATTGGGCAATATGGCAATATTGGGCACTATAGAGCATTGGGCCAGTAACCGAAAGGTTGCTAGATTGAATCCCCGAGCTGACAAGGTAAAAATCTGTCAGTCTGTCCCTGAACAAGGCAGTTAACCCATTGTTCCTAGGCAGTCATTGTAAATAAGAATTTGCCTAGTTAAATAAAGGTAAAATAAACAATACCAGCGACGCAACGTATGACAGCAATCAATGCTTTGGTTTGGTGCCACAAATGCAAAATAATTAGCATTTGAAACAGTGGCAAGGTAAACAAAAGCATGGCTTGCTGTCATACCATGTATGTAGTCTATGGACAAGGTAAGGAAGCCAATATTTTATTTTGTAATTTGGGTGAACTATCCCTTTAAGTAACTCTCTAGATACAGAGTACATATGTCTTCCTCTTAACTCTGATCTTGCAGTACTGGGTTCACTGTCTGGAGTGGATGGGGGGGGGGGGGGGTCAACACTGTCGTTCTTGCTCTCAATCTCTGTGTTTTGCCTGTCTGACCCGCCATTTCCTTCGCTCCTATTTTTTCAGTTTATGTGACATCCTTCAACTCTTTTTTTTTACTCTAAATTCTTTAAGTAAGTCTGGTGTTTTTGTTTAAGGTAGGCTGCGCTGCAGTGTGGGTCAGTATCCCTGCGCTGTCTGAGTCTTTGCTTTCAGCAGTACCTAATTTCGCCATATCTATCAAAAGGAAAGCCATATTATGTGATTACAATATTGAAACAGTAATTAAATGCTAATAAGTCTTTTTTTATATAATTGTTGAGGGTTTTATAAAACATTACATTGAGAAAAAAGTTTGTGGTGCTTTTGATTGTCACTGGCGTTATCGTCATGTCACTGGTATTACGAGCAAGAACAGTAACACCAGCATATCTAAGATGGCGGCCACTGTAGCTCAAACCACACTTCTTAAATTGTAAATAAATCACTTAATCATGCAATTTTATCAATCATTTTAATCCAATTTCCTTTCCCCTTACTATAAACTGTATAACACCAGTGACACATCTTAAGTCCTTGCATGGAAATACCAAGTTAATCATAACTAATCGGCCTGCTAGCTGTCTGAATTGCAGTGTCTCCAGCCAGCCTAACTACTCACTGGACTCCTATGAACACTCGGCTACGCATGCCTCTCCCTAATGTCAATATGGCTTGTCCATTGCTGTTCTGGTTAGTGATTATTGTCTTATTTCACTGTAGAGCCTCTAGCCCTGCTCAATATGGCTTAGCCAACCTGTTAGTTCCACTTCCCACATCAGTTGGTTTAAATGTTTCTAGAGACAATATCTCTCTCATCATCACACAATGCCTAGGTGTTACCTCCAATGTATTCACATCTTACCATACTTTTGTCTGTTCATTATGTCTTAAATCTATTCTGTCGCACCCAGAAACCTGCTCCTTTTACTCTGTTCCAAACATACTAGACAACCAGTTCTTATAGCCTTTAGCCGTACCCTTTTCCTACTCCTCCTCTGTTCCTCTGGTGATGTAGAGGTTAATCCAGGCCCTGTAGTGCCTAGCTCCACTCCTATTCCCCAGGTGCTCTCATTTGTAAAATTTCTGTAACCGTAAAAGCCTTGGTTTCATGCATGTTAACATAAGAAGCCTCCTCCCTAAGTTTGTTTTATTCACTGCTTTAGCACACTCTGCCAACCCGGATGTCCTAGCCGTGTCTGAATCCTGGCTTAGGAAGACCACCAAAAACCCAGAAATGTCCATCCTTAATTATAACGTTTTCCGACAAGATAGAACTGCCAAAGGGGGCGGAGTTGCAATCTACTGCAGAGATAGCCTGCAGAGTTCTGTCGTACTATCCAGGTCTGTACCCAAACAATTCGAGCTTCCACTTTTAAAAATCCATCTTTCCAGAAACAAGTCTCTCACCGTTGCCGCTTGCTATAGACCACCCTCTGCCTCCAGCTGTGCCCTGGACACAATATGTGAATTGATTGCCCCCCATCTATCTTCAGAGCTCGTGCTGCTAGGTGACATAAACTGGGACATGCCTAACACCCCAGACATCCTACAATCTGAGCTTGATGCCCTCAATCTCACACAAATTATCAATGAACCTACCAGGTACAACCTCAAATCCGTAAACACGGGCATCCTCATAGATATAATCCTAACCAACTTGCCCTCCAAATACACCTCTGCTGTTTTCAAACAAGATCTCAGCGATCACCGCCTCATTGCCTGCATCCGTAATGGGTCTGCGGTCAAACGACCACCCCTCATCACCATAAAATGCTCCCTAAAACACTTCAGCGAGCAGGCCTTTCTAATCGACCTGGCCCGGGTATCCTGGAAGGATATTGACCTCATCCCGGCAGTAGAGGATGCCTGGTTATTCTTTAAAATGTGCCTTCCTCAACGTTTTAAATAAGCATGCCCCATTCAAAAAATTTAGAACCAGGAACAGATATAGCCCTTGGTTCACTCCAGGCCTGACTGCCCTTGACCAGCACAAAAACATCCTGTGGTGTACTGCATTAGCATAGAATAGCCCCCGTGATATGCAACTTTTCACGGAAGTTAGGAA
Source organism: Salvelinus alpinus (assembly GCF_045679555.1). Lineage (NCBI taxonomy): Eukaryota > Metazoa > Chordata > Actinopteri > Salmoniformes > Salmonidae > Salvelinus > Salvelinus alpinus. The sequence continues at coordinate 57,184,000 of NC_092100.1, forward strand.
CCAATATACACAGGCAGTTAGGAAAGCTAAGGCTATCATTTTCAAACAGATATTTGCGTCCTGTAGCACAAACTCAAAAAAGTTCTGGGACACTGAAGTCCATGGAGAATAAGAGCACCTCCTCCCAGCTGCCCATTGCACTGAGGCTAGGAAACATTGTCACCACCGATAAATCCACTATAATTGAGAATTTCAATAAGCATTTTTCTACGGCTGGCCATGCTTTCCACCTGGCTACCCCTACCCAGGTCAACTCCCCTGCACCCCCCACTGAAACTCGCCCAAGCCTCCCCCATTTCTCCTTCACCCAAATCCAGATAGCTGATGTTCTGAAAGAGCTGCAAAATCTGGACCCCTACAAATCAGCCGGGCTAGACAATCTGGACCCTCTCTTTCTAAAATGATCTGCCGAAATTGTTGCAACCCCTATTACTAGCCTGTTCAACCTCTCTTTCATATCGTCTGAGATTCCCAAAGATTGGAAAGCTGCCACGATCATCCCCCTCTTCAAAGGGGGAGACACTCTAGACCCAAACTGCTACAGACCTATATCTATCCTACCCTGCCTTTCTAAGGTCTTCGAAAGCCAAGTTAACAAACAGATTACTGACCATTTCGAATCCCACCGTACCTTCTCCGCTATGCAATCTGGTTTCAGAGCTGGTCATGGGTGCACCTCAGCCACGCTCAAGGTCCTAAACGATATCATAACCGCCATTGATAAGAGACATTACTGTGCAGCCGTATTCATCGAACTGGCCAAGGCTTTCGACTCTGTCAATCACCACATTCTTATCGGCAGACTCAACAGCCTTGGTTTCTCAAATGACTGCCTCGCCTGGTTCACCAACTACTTCTCTGATAGAGTTCAGTGTGTCAAATCGGAGGGCCTGTTGTCTGGACCTCTGGCAGTCTCTTTGGGGGTGCCACAGGGTTCAATTCTCGGGCCGACTCTCTTCTCTGTATACATCAATGATGTCGCTCTTGCTGCTGGTGATTCTCTGATCCACCTCTACGCAGACGACACCATTCTGTATACATCTGGCCCTTCTTTGGACACTGTATTAACTAACCTCCAGATGAGCTTCAATGCCTACAACTCTCCTTCCGTGGCCTCCAACTGCTCTTAAATGCAAGTAAAACTAAATGCATGCTCTTCAACCGATCGCTGCCCGCACCTGCCCGTCCGTCCAGCATCACTACTCTAGACGGGTCTGACAGAATATGTGGACAACTACAAATACCTAAGTGTCTGGCTAGACTGTAAACTCTCCTTCCAGACTCACATTAAACATCTCCAATCCAAAATTAAATCTAGAATCGGCTTCCTATTTCGCAACAAAGCATCCTTCACTCATGCTGCCAAACATACCCTCGTAAAATTGACCATCCTATCAATCCTCGACTTTGGCGGTCATCTACAAAATAGCCTCCAACACTCTACTCAACAAATTGGATGCAGTCTATCACGGTGCCATCCGTTTTGTCACCAAAGCCCCATATACTACCCACCACGGCGACCTGTACGCTCTCGTTGGCTGGCCCTCGCTTCATATTCATCGCCAAACCCACTTGCTCCAGGTCATCTACAAGTCCTTGCTAGGTAAAGCCCTGTCTTATCTCAGCTCAGTCACTATAGCAGCACCCACCCGTAGCACATGCTCCAGCAGGTATATCTCACTGGTCACCCCCAAAGCCAATTCCTGCTTTGGCCGCCTTTTCTACCAGTTCTCTGCTGCCAATGACTGGAACGAACTGCAAAAATCCCTGAAGCTGGAGACTCATATCTCCCTCACTAGCTTTAAGCACCAGCTGTCAGAGCAGCTCACAGATCACTGCACCTGTACATAGCCCATCCAACTACCTCATCCCCATACTGTATTTATTTATCTTGCTCCTTTGCACCCCAGAATCTCTACTTGCACATTCATCTTCTGCACATCTATCACTCCAGTGTTTAATTGGTATATTGTAATTACTTCACCACCATGGTCTATTTATTGCCTTACCTCCCTTATCTTGCCTCATTTGCACCCACTGTATATATACTTTTTTCCTATTGTATTATTGACTGTATGCTTGTTTATTCCATGTGTAACTCTGTGTTGTGGTATGTGTCGAACTGCTTTGCTTTATCTTTGCCAGGTCGCAGTTGTAAATGAGAATTTGTTCTCAACTAGCCTACCTGGTTAAATAAAGGTGAAATACAATTAAATAAAAATAAAATTGTTAACGTATGAAGAGAGAGTGCAATCTCTGCATATGCTTTTCAAAACAGTCCCGTCTCCAATGAACCTTTGATCAAGGACGAATTTGGCAAGGATGTTGCATTATTTTCAAAGTGGTGGTTTTTATATATTTTAACACCAGTGACATGAAATTGAGGGACAGCTATTACTTTATTAAATTATTTTTAATATTTATTTGATATTTTAGTTTTTTTAAGTAGTCCACTAAATAACTATAATACTTTCCTTTGTATTATGATATTTAAAGAGGGAGAAAAATGTCACTAAACCATGACTCCTGACCAGAGGGACAAGACAATTTCATGGTACTGAACGTGCTCTACAATATATTTAAAAAAATGTTTGCAATATAACTGTCTTACATATGTTTTGTTAATAATAAAACACTTCAATCAAAGCAAAAAAACAACAAAAAAGAATGTGTCATTATTTCACAATTTTAAGTGTTTTTCCTGGTGAATAAGGCCGGGACAGGAAAGCTACCATTTTCATAGAATGACCCTTAAGCAGTCGACATTTGAATTCAGTTTAAACCACCTACGAGCGAATTTCTCTAATGCGCCCAAAGTCGTTTTCCAGTGCTTTGTCTCTATTATTTATTGATGTGCATATTAATATATTTTATGGAGAAAGGGTTGGTGTCTCCATTATGACGATCTACATTGACTACCTACAACTGGTAAAAAGTTGTCAAAACGTGCGCGTGCTGCTCCGTTTACGTGACTCAGCCAATAGCTGTTGTGCTCTCTACACTCACCCCTCCACACCACTCACTCACTCAGCAACAGCCTGCCTCACTGCCTGACAGTCAGCAGCAGGTCATAGTGAAATACATATTTTTTTAAGAGAAATACCATGGCGGCCGCGGTGCACCTTAGAAATAGCACAAAAACCCTCGACCAATATATTTTCACCCGCGACATCGTTTTCAAAGTAGCCCAATTTGTAAGAAAACTGCGAACATTCCAACACTGCCCGGAGCGCTTGAAGAATATGCGCATGCGTACTGCAAGGGATCAAGTTAGGGGCGGCACTATAACGTATATGGGCGGAACATGTATGACGTTGCAGATAGAAATGTAACATCTAGAACAGTTACAGGCGACAATGTTCCAATAATAAACGCGATACATTTCTATATTCAGCGGTCTGAATTTTGTGCACCACTGCTCCTCTTGGCTGACTATATCTATTTCATATTACAACAAGGCCGACCAGAGCAGAGGATAACCATTGAAGCTTGCGGATTATTTGTCTACTTTTAACATTCTGGAGAATTTAGAGAAAATCTGTGTGTTGATCTCACTAGTTTGTGACCGAGTTGAGTTAATTCAGCGGTTTACATTTCGCTCTTTGGTTGAGACGCCGTCGTGTTGTTTTCAAGATCAAGATCACTGACTGCATCATCATGTGGAAATCGTTTTAACTGACGCGAATGTAGATTACAGCTGTCTGGCATCTATTCCATCCACGCGCTGGCTGCCTCTGCGTTCTATCAATAGGGATGCATCTATTGACATTTAGTTCCATTTGATAGGTAAGCTGTTGCACCACTGTTGTTGCCCTATGTTATTGACTGCTCTTCAAACAAACAAATGGACAGATCCAGAATCGCGAGGGGGATCTCGAATTTTAGTAATCTAGCTGCTTGCATCTGTGTTCTAACCCACTCTGCCGCTTCCAAAATCACAGGTATTATGGCTGCTTCTTCTCATAGTTGTAGAGGGATGGGGATGGTCAGACTATTTTGAGTTTTAGGGCCAACAGGGATTCTGCTCAGAAGTAGTACACTATGTAGGAAATGGGATGCCATTCGGGAAGCACCCACTGTCTTGTACAGTAGCTTGCCTAATGAGAGTCACATAAACTGACTGAGCTTCAGTTCCTTGAACTTTGTCAACAGTTAGGCTATTTCCTTCTTGTCATCTTGATCTATTTGCATGGTGTGACGTATTGGTGTGATTGCAATGCTTCGGTGCGCCCTTTGATTAGGCAAGCAGTGTTTCCAACCGTAGAGATTCAGTATCTGATGAGGACCACTTGTTCTGACTGTAGCCAGCCAATTGGTGAGTGTCATGCCATAACCACCAGGATAGCACACACACTCAGTATTGTTGCTCTGAGATTGTCCGCTTAGGAATGTAATGATGGAAAGAGTCGTGATCTCTCTCTCTCTCTCTCTCTCTCTCTCTCTCTCTCTCTCTCTCTCTCTCTCTCTCTCTCTCTCTCTCTCTCTCTCTCTGCCACTTCCTCTGGCACTCTGGGTGTAGCTGCAGCTGTGTCAGAACCACCAAACAGCCTCTGCTGTCCTCCTCTCATCTCCCTGGGCTCACAGAAAGGCAGCATTATGCCTGGTAGCTCAGTCGGGTACAAGGGGCCAAAATGGAGTGGCAGAGGGTATCGCTGAGCCCCCAGATGGTGATCTGGCTGCTTCTCAAGAGGGTGTCACTGAGCCTTTAGCATCGCCAAGCCAAAAACATGTTATATATGCTGGGATGGATGGCTGGATGGGCAGCTTTGGAAGACTTGGCTGAAATAGGGCTTTGATTGCTTACATGTGTGTGTGGATGATGGGGTATTGCTCTTTGGCAACCTTAAAATTTCAAGTTAATTATGCTGTAATAAATACATGCAAAATGTTACTCACTAGAGCGTGCATTAAAAAACAACACTCACAGGAATCTAACTCAAGTTCAGAGAATACCCTTGGGCCAAGGCAGAAATTCTGTGGGTGAATGCGTGCTCGTGTATGTGTGTACATCTGTCAGAGAGACAGAATGCCCCCCTTGGGCCAAGGCAGTAGTTCTCTCAGCTCAGTAAGGCCACTGACCTCTGTCACTGACCCTCTCTATGGACAATAGCCAGCATGCATAGTCACAATTCTCACACACAGAGAGCTCCACTGTAGCCGGATGGAGCTCCACAACTCAGAGAACAGAGAATGGCAACCCAGTGAAAGATAGAATGGCGCTGGATGAAACCAACTGAGTAAAACTGTTACTCCGACTTGCTGGCTGGGCATGGCTGTGACGCAGCGCCTAGCTTCGTCAAGTGGTGTTAACCAAAAGTTATTAGCACTTTGGAGGTAGCAAGAATAGGCTTTCTTACACTGCCTATAGTGGCTAGCTTAGAAGCCAAACTGATAAGCTCCGTTTCATCTTTGTTTCACTTCACAATATCAATGGGAGCATATTGGTTTGGGCTCCAGGCTATGTCGTGTCTGTGAGGGGAATGCTCAATGCTGCCTATGCTGATAGTGATAATGCTGCCTGTAGTGTAATGCGCTCCCTGCCAGTGGAATGTTTCTGGTGATTATGCAGGTCAAATAGTGAACTGTCCTAATGTGATTCACTTTGCTTTACCATTACATAGCCTAGGGCCCTAAGTCTAGTATTGGCACAGCTGTGTCTTCCCTACATCATCAGGCAGGCATATCCAGGTCAGATGGTGAACTTTCCTAATGACTTTGTTTTAGAATAGAGTAGTATACTTCTAACATCCCATAGGGAAATATGTTTTGCAACAGTACATGACATACAGATGACATATATATACTGTGGGGTCTGAAATTATTGACACCCTTGATAAAAATGACTATAAAATGAATAATTAAAACACTGAGCTATATTGTATGCTCTACAAAATGAGGAAATTATTTTACACTAATACAATTGCTCAGAGAGAAATATTTTGTTTAAAGTAATATCTATTTTTTTTTCTCGAAAAGGTAGGGGTCAAAATGATTGACACCCCTGTTTTCAATACCTTTCAATAGCCTTTTTTCTAAAATGTTTTATGAGTTGGAGAACACATTGGGAGGGATCTTAGACCATTCCTCCATACAGAAACCTTCCAGATCATTGATATCCCTAGTCTGCGTTTATGGACTGCCCTCTTCAATTCAAACCACAGGCTAAGCGTTCTCATTTCTACTCCAACCCCACCACTGGTGTGCATGGCCAAAGAGTTCTATTTTCATGTCATCTGACCAAAGCACTGGTTCCACTCCAATTGCCAATGCCGTTTCGCAAACTCCAGACGTTTACATTTGTTGGTTGAGGATGACATGAAAATACAGTTCTTTGGCCACGTACACCAGTGGTGGGTTTGACGTTGAAATGAGATCACATGAGCACAAAAGAACCTCATACCTACTGTAAAAATATGGTTGATGTTATCAATCATTTTTATGGGGCTATTTTGCTTTCACTGGTCCTGGGGCCATTGTTAAAGTCAATGGCATCATGAACTTTACCCAGTACCTACCAGGACATTTTAACCAAAAAACCTGGTTCCTCTGCTAGGAGGCTCGAACTTGGCCGCAAGTGGATCTTCGAGCAAAGCAATAACCCCAAGCAGTACACATCAAAATCCCGAAAGAGATTGTTAATTGTCCACACTATCAACATTTTGCAATGGCCATCTGTCTCCAGACTTAAAAACCCATTGACAACCTGTGGTTTGAATTGAAAAGGGCAGTCCATAAGCCCAGACGAAGGATGTATGGAGGAATGGTCTAAGATCCCTCCCAGTGTGTTATAGAACTCATAAAACATTTAAGAAAAAGGACCAGTGCCGTTATCCTCACAAGGTGAGGTATTGAAAACAGGGGTGTCAATCATTTTGACCCCAACCTTTTTGAGCTAAAAATATATTACTTGTTAAACAAAATCTCTTTCTCTGAGCAATTGTGTAAGTATCAAATACTATAATTCCCCAATTTATTTTGAGCATACAAAATAGCTCAGTATTTTAATTATTTTATACAGTTATTTTTGCTCATCTTAATCAAAGGTGTCTGACAAGCCAGACATGCATAAATACACACTATTGCCACTGCTGTTTTTTTCCCTTTATCATCTTCTACTGTAGGAAAATGACCATTTGATTTGTTTTACCAGCAAACTACACTATTTCCAGAAAGGCACATTCTGTAATTCTAATTTTAAACAAATGTTCCTACTGTACCCCACAGCTACAGATTTAAAACTAGCCTCTTTTATGATTGGTCTTCTCTAACTGAGAGATGTTCAATGCTTTTAAACAATATGTCGATCCGCTGGTTGTAGCCAGTGGGGTTAACAGGCTTTTGTCAACAATATCTTTTCCTGTGGTTGTGTTCATTGGGCACCAAACGGGACTGAAACAGGGAGGAGCCAACTGAACTTTTTGTTTTCTGTTGAGAAATGTTTTCTGTTGTGCACTAAGTACTGCGATCGTGTGGTTTGGCTGAGGTTAGGCCTAGCCGACTTGGCAGATTCAAAGCTGACTGAAACGGGTCGGGTCTAGTCTGGATGCAAACCCTTGTCATTTGCAGTGGGATTTCCCCCTGCTGCTCTGAAGGACGTACACGCAGCTCTGAAATGACAGCCATGTATTTCCCTTCCTGTTGATCTAAAAGGGAGACTGTTTGACTCCTCATCAACTTTACTTTTACGAGCCTCTCAACTTTACTGTAAAAACCAACAACAACATGCTTGTGTATACTCATTCGTATATTCATCTGAATTTATCCAACCAAAACTGTAAAACCGACAATAAAACCACTATTTCTGGATGGTGTTCATTAGGCGCTAAACGGAAGAAAACGGGGAGGACCTGAAACTAGTGGTGTTGCTGACTGTAGCCGGATCTAGCTGTTGTCCCTGAGGCGGATGAGGTGGTTTCTATGTTGTTGACTTCCTGCTCTGTGGCTCTACATGAACATCTGCAGCCTGTCAGCCTGTCTGTCTGTCAGACCCAGCTAGATGGCCATGTGGCACGCTCTCCTCTCAGAACTCCTTCACTCACTGTACCAGTGGCTCTCTCACTATCTGCATCGCTTATAGTGTACCTGGCTCAGGCTCTGTTCGTCTGTCAGACCCAGCTGGATGGCCCTGTGGCACACTCTCACAACTATCTCTCTTACTGTACCAGGCCCTGCTGCTTCCCCGCACCAGGCTAACTGCTGCCTGGGGGCATAGCAAAAGCACACTAAACACTATCTTCCTTACTCTTCCAGGCTATGGCTGTCTCTGTCTCCGGTTTCCCTCCCTCCCTCCATCTCTTACTCCTTGGCCCTGGCTTCTCCCCTGCTGCTGCAGTAAAGGCCTGATAGCAGGGCAGCAGCAGCTAACAGAAGCATCAAAGTATCGGGCTGTAATCAAATAGAGCATCCTCAACCAAACGGAGCCCCGGAGGGACAGAAACAGGAGGAGGGATACTGAGACCCTACATGGCTGCACACACACACACACACACACACACACACACACACACACACACACACACACACACACACACACACACACACACACACACACACACAGACAGTATGAGGATGGCTACTGAGACCCTCTACACAGCTGGAGGAGGGAGGGAGGAAGGGAGAGAGAGATTGGGGCACACAGGGATAATTACTGAGGCATGGTCTGCGTCTCAAATGGCACCCTATTCCCTACATAGTGCATTACTTTTGGCATCTCAAATGGCACTCTATTCCCTACATAGTGCACTACTTTTGACTGGAGCCTTATGGGCCCTTGTCAAAGGTAGCGCACTATTTATGGAATAGGATGCCATTTGGGATGCAAGCCATGGGGCAGGGCTGGTAGTGGGAGCTTGGTGGTATTGCGGTATTATGTTTGTGCATATCTCTAGGTCTAATGTGAGAGCTTGCAAGGTCCACAGTTAGCCATTATGTAGTCTTTCTGTTGCAGGGCTATTTTAGTGTTTGATGCAATTAGGCCTAGATACTGTATGTAGGCTAATGATTGAGAATTCAGCATAATAGTATAATTTGACATGTGATACTAAATAAATAATCTGGACAGATCACTTCTCACTCACCTTGCCTAATATCATTATATAACTATAGTTGTCTATGCAGTGTTGTTTTTGTCTGTGAGTTCTGCAGTGTTTTCATGTAGCTTAGTGAGTTCAGTGAGGGTAGTGCACTCACTGCAACAAGGGTGTGGCAGACATGTTCCATGGTCCGAGGAGGGAATTCTTCATACCTGTCTACCTGTCTCGTCTTGCTGCTAGATCTTGCTGTTGTTGAAGACAGCCTAGAACCAATTGTTCCTCTACATGCATACATTAGTTTAGACTAGAGTAGACACAACACTCGTCTTGCATAAGACATTTAGCAACCTGACGGAAAATGATGAAAAACCTGTTTGCTTTGCTTTGAACCCAATTGGATGAGAATGAATAGCAGAAGGGATGGGTGTTTGCAAGGCTATTCTCCACTTGTTTATGTTTTTCAGTTGATAAAATAAGATCATGACTTTATTATCCCTCATGAGGTCATTTTAGAACAGTTCCAGGCAAGATAAATACAATTTAATATGGAAAAAGAAACAGTGCAGTTGATGTGCGATGGTGTGGACTACATTTCCCCTCAGTGTCTCTGTGTCAGTATCATAGGGCTGTATGCTTCATGGTGTATTTAGCTGTGGCTCTAGTCTGTACCAGTATCACAGGGCACAGTATGTCTCCATGCTTAGGCTCCCAACGGGTTTGTGTTAACCACTGGTTTGTGATTTGGAGTGCATGGCCCTTTCTGTCTCTGGTTTATGTACAGTAGTGTTCGTTAGCTGTGCCTTTGTAGTCTAACAGTAGTATCACAGAGCACATCATGTCTCCATGCTGAGACAGGTTCTCATTGAAGCTAACTTCCTGGTTCCTGATGTAGCCTCGGGCACATGTCACGCATGGCAGCACGGCTGGCCTTGTACTCTACTACCCTTCTGTACGGCTTGCACTGCAGCATGTAGGCTATAGACCAACGCACTGTGTGAAACCTCATTGTGCGCTGGACTCTGGTGGTGTCTTTCAGCAAGGACGTAACCTGGGTTCACTTCGCTGAATTGTCAGTCGGGAACCCAGGCTAGCAGAGATGTAGCCTGCAACAATCAGAGAATACCTTACATTACAGACCTCTGGAACTAAAGTGTGTCTTACCCACAGACTGTATCAGATCAGGGGCTGATTGACTACTCAGAAAGACAGTGGTCACAGTAGAAACTGAACTGGAATAGCTCACAAAGACTGCGTTGTCTGCTTCCTGAAAATGGAAAGGCTGTGGTTCGATGGAGAGGGAGCCTTCTGGAAACGGCCATAGCCGTTAAATGTGACACCAAGACATGCTGAATTATGTTCCATTCACTCACACACGCTGGGCTGGTAGCCTGCTGCTACTTTGATGTTGGCCTATTCAAGGACTTTTATACTCTTCACTGAGCTGTTGCTTAAAATAAAGGTTAAGTCAAAATAAAAAAATAAAAAAGGGAAATTAGAAGTGTCATCCCAGGTAGGCGTGGTCCTTGTTGTTGAACCATTCCATAGTTGGTGATGTCACTGTTCCACTGGGGTCTTTAACCAGACCCATCCTGTGGCTATCTATCAGTTAAAAAACCCCAGCTGTATTATCATACAGATAAATCTAAATGTGAACATAGATGAATCAAATCAAATCAAATCAAATTTTATTAGTCACATACACATGGTTAGCAGATGTTAATGCGAGTGTAGCGAAATGCTTGTGCTTCTAGTTCCGACAATGCAGTAATAACCAACAAGTAATCTAACCTAACAATTCCACAACTACTACCTTATACACACACACAAGTGTAAAGGGATAAAGAATATGTACATAAAGATATATGAATGAGTGGTGGTACAGAACGGCATGGCAAGATGCAGTAGATGGTATAGAGTACGGTATATACATATGAGATGAGTACTGTAGGGTATGTAAACATAAAGTGGCATAGTTTAAAGTGGCTAGTGGTACATGTATTACATAAAGATGGCAAGATGCAGTAGATGATATAGAGTACAGTATATACATATGAGATGGGTAATGTAGGGTATGTAAACATTATATTAAGTGGCATTGTTTAAAGTGGCTAGTGGTACATTTTTACATAATTTCCATCAATTCCCATTTTTAAAGTGGCTGGAGTTGAGTCAGTATGTTGGCAGCGGCCGCTAAATGTTAGTGGTGGCTGTTTAACAGTCTGATGGCCTTGAGATAGAAGCTGTTTTTCAGTCTCTCGGTCCCTGCTTTGATGCACCTGTACTGACCTCGCCTTCTGGATGATAGCGGGGTGAACAGGCAGTGGCTTGGGTGGTTGTTGTCCTTGATGATCTTTATGGCCTTCCTGTGACATCGGGTGGTGTAGGTGTCCTGGAGGGCAGGTAGTTTGCCCCCGGTGATGCGTTCTGCAGACCTCACTACCCTCTGGAGAGCCTTACGGTTGTGGGCGGAGCAGTTGCCGTACCAGGCGGTGATACAGCCCGACAGGATGCTCTCGATTGTGCATCTGTAGAAGTTTGTGAGTGCTTTTGGTGACAAGCCAAATTTCTTCAGCCTCCTGAGGTTGAAGAGGCGCTGCTGCGCCTTCTTCACAACGCTGTCTGTGTGGGTGGACCAATTCAGTTTGTCCGTGATGTGTACACCGAGGAACTTAAAACTTTCCACCTTCTCCACTACTGACCCGTCGATGTGGATAGGGGGGTGCTCCCTCTGCTGTTTCCTGAAGTCCACAATCATCTCCTTTGTTTTGTTGACGTTGAGTGTGAGGTTATTTTCCTGACACCACACTCCGAGGGCCCTCACCTCCTCCCTGTAGGCCGTCTCGTCGTTGTTGGTAATCAAGCCTACCACTGTAGTGTCATCCGCAAACTTGATGATTGAGTTGGAGGCGTGCATGGCCACGCAGTCGTGGGTGAACAGGGAGTACAGGAGAGGGCTCAGAACGCACCCTTGTGGGGCCCCAGTGTTGAGGATCAGCGGGGTGGAGATGTTGTTACCTACCCTCACCACCTGGGGGCGGCCCGTCAGGAAGTCCAGGACCCAGTTGCACAGGGCGGGGTCGAGACCCAGGGTCTCGAGCTTGATGACGAGTTTGGAGGGTACTATGGTGTTAAATGCTGAGCTGTAATCGATGAACAGCATTCTCACATGGGTATTCCTCTTGTCCAGATGGGTTAGGGCAGTGTGCAGTGTGGTTGCGATTGCGTCGTCTGTGGACCTATTGGGTCGGTAAGCAAATTGGAGTGGGTCTAGGGTGTCCGGTAGGGTGGAGGTGATATGGTCCTTGACTAGTCTCTCAAAGCACTTCATGATGACGGAAGTGAGTGCTACGGGGCGGTAGTCGTTTAGCTCAGTTACCTTAGCTTTCTTGGGAACAGGAACAATGGTGGCCCTCTTGAAGCATGTGGGAACAGCAGACTGGGATAAGGATTGATTGAATATGTCCGTAAACACACCAGCCAGCTGGTCTGCGCATGCTCTGAGGACGCGGCTGGGAATGCCGTCTGGGCCTGCAGCCTTGCGAGGGTTAACACGTTTAAATGTTTTACTCACCTCGGCTGCAGTGAAGGAGAGCCCGCAGGTTTTGGTAGGGGGCCGTGTCAGTGGCACTGTATTGTCCTCAAAGCGGGCAAAAAAGTTGTTTAGCCTGTCTGGGAGCAAGACATCCTGGTCCGCGACGGGGCTGGTTTTCTTTTTGTAATCCGTGATTGACTGTAGACCCTGCCACATACCTCTTGTGTCTGAGCTGTTGAATTGCGACTCGATTTTGTCTCTGTACTGGGACTTAGCCTGTTTGATTGCCTTGCGGAGAGAATAGCTACACTGTTTGTATTCGGTCATGCTTCCGGTCACCTTGCCCTGGTTAAAAGCAGTGGTTCGCGCTTTCAGTTTCACGCGAATGCTGCCGTCAATCCACGGTTTCTGGTTTGGGAATGTTTTAATCGTTGCTGTGGGTACGACATCGTCAATGCACTTCCTAATGAACTCGCTCACCGAATCAGCATATTCGTCAATATTGTTGTTGGACGCAATGCGGAACATATTCCAATCCGCGTGATCGAAGCAGTCTTGAAGCGTGGATTCAAATTGACATTTCTGTGTTTATTGACTTCAAAGCATCAGTTGATTGATGGGTTTCTTCTTGTTGAAGTTCTACACTGCAGAAGTCTGGCGATTTGACGTTTCATCGTCATGGGATGTATTATCACGAACTTAAGCAGTTGTTTAGATCTTCTGCTCTGACAGTCTGTCTTTTATCTATTTCTTTGTACGTGTATGTGGAGATTGTGTGCAAGCGCCTCGAACATTTCCGCAGCATGTGGAACTGAACAGCCATGTGTCATGGTAGTTCAGAGATCATATGGCCTTGCTGCTGTCCCAGTTTCAACTGTTCTGCCTGCGGTTATTGAACCCCTACCTGTCCCAGACCTGCTGTTTTCAACTCTTAATTATCGGCTATGAAAAGCCAACTGACATTTATTACTGATTATTATTTGACCATGCTTGTCATTTATGAACATTTTGAACATCTTGGCCATGTTCTGTTATAATCTCCACCCGGCACAGCCAGAAGAGGACTGGCCACCCCTCATAGCCTGGTTCCTCTCTAGGTTTCTTCCTAGGTTTTGGCCTTTCTAGGGAGTTTTTCCTAGCCACCGTGCTTCTACACCTGCATTGCTTGCTGTTTGGGGTTTTAGGCTGGGTTTCTGTACAGCACTTCGAGATATTAGCTGATGTACGAAGGGCTATATAAAATAAACTTGATTGATAAGACCGGGAGGATCCCTTCAAATATGTTGTTTCTTCTGCTGCTCCAAAGATATTTATTTACCTTTTATTTTTAACTAGGCAAGCCAGTTAAGAACAAATTAATTATACAATGACGACCTACCCCGGCCAAACCCTAACCCGGACGACGCTGGGCCAATTGTGCGCAGCCCTATGGGACTCCCAATCACGGCCGGTTGTGATACAGCCTGGAATCGAACCAGGGTCTGTAGTGATACCTCTAGCACCTTAGACAGCTGCTCCACTCGGGAGCCCTGTGCACATGTTTGTTTTACTATCCAAACAATTGATTCCCATTCAAAATTCCCATTCCCATTAAATTATCCCTAAACCCTAAAATAGCATTTTTCCGCGTGGGGACCGCAGAAATGTCCCCACTTGTCCGCATTTTCTTTATTTTACTATCCTTGTGAGGACTTCTGCTTCCCTCAAGAATAGTTAAACCAAAAACACACACACATACTAACTGCCTTGACCTGATTTACGTCATTCTGTTAAAAATGTGTCTGTCTGTAACGTAGTAACAATGGAGGGAGCATATGTGTTAGTCCTTAATTTCTCTCTTACTATCAGTTGCTGTGGCCTCGCTGTAATACTAATGCCGTGCAGTCATTGTCTGTGCTCTGTCTTACTCTTTCTCTCTCGCTCTCTGTTTCTCGCTCTCTTTCTCAGTGACCCCACCCTAGTGTTGGATTAATCACAGTCTGGGCTCTCTGTCAGGCAGGAAGTTCACCATCTACAGTCCGCTCAGCGCTGTAATGGGTTTTCTCTGTGACATGTCCGTGGGAGGAAGTGACCTCATGTTGTGGCACAAGACGCTAGTTACTCAGTCAGGGTCATGTTCATTTGTGTGCGCAATGTAAAGCGTTTTAAAAGCGCTTCACAACAGGAAATGAAAATTAGTGTTTCTTATTGGACCAGGACCCTGTTTGAGTGTTTTCTTTCGTTTGGTTCCCTAAGGAACACGGCCCAGAACTCATCCATGGGAACTGACCCTTGCTGAAAGGAAGTGGTTTGTCCCGGGATGATGGCGTCACCCATGGGCCATGCATTCACCACTCGTGCATAGAAATAGAGTAACAAGAACAGGAAAAAGTCCCTCAGACTACCCGTTCTAGTGATTCTATTTCAATGGGTTCGGGGATGATGACACCATCCATGAGCCATGCATTCACCATTCATGTCATGTGGCTCTGCTACTTTTCATTTGTTAGGCCTCGTGGAAATACTTGCTGTATGTCAATACAACCATATGTCACTGACTGCATCAACTATAATGAAAGAAGTTGTAACTGACTGACCGCAGTAAATATAAAATAAATACTTTATTGTAAATGCTTCCCTCCTTATGGTCAATGTCTTCTAATCTAGAAGAGAAAATAAAGATTGAGGAGAATCCTGTAATGATCCTACCACTAGTTTACATTCTCAGTGTTTAGGATAACTATATTAAGCCCTACAGTATACTCACTAGGGCTGAAAGAATCAACTTGAGACATTTTCAAATATACTCCATATACTGAGTGTACAAAACATTAAGAACCCTTTCATAATATTGAGTTGCGCAATGGGGGTGGGCAATGAGCAGCCCAACCTATCGCTGCTGTGACATCGTAATGGAAACTTGCTTCCCTACAGTTGTGAAAGTGAGATGGAAAAAAATATGTACAAAAACGGTTACTTCTGCTTTCTGGCACTGGCTGTAACCGAGTGTTATTTATATTCCCACTCTCTCTCTTTGGACCTTGTCAAACCCATTCTTGTAACGATTCAATATTTGAACTCCGTCTATAAATATATCTGGACCACCCACATGAGAAACATCATGGTCGAAGTAAAATTGTACTTCCCATTTTTACTTTCCCATTTCCATATTTGACATTGTGGATTGGTGTACTGAATGTCCCAATTGATTGTTGTGTTTAGGCGATGACTGTCTACTTGGGTTGTCTACTGTATTGCCTGTTATGGTCTCTTCTTCTCTCTCCACAGGTGTTGTGTGTGTGTGTGATGGTAGCGTTTGGTGTGTGAGGCCTGTAAGAGGAGACCCACTGCCTCCTCCCCTTCAGGATGTCTGAACCCCAGGTGAGACCAGGAGATGATAGACAGATATGGCTGCTTCATGTCGAATATAGAGATACACTATACCACCTATCATTGAGCTGGTTTATTGCTGAGTTGGTCAATATTCATTCCTCATTCCTCTTTTCATCCTGATAACCACTCCTGTCCCTCAGACACCAACATGGCCACAGGGCACAGAGTGTGTGGCCAAATACAACTTTAAGGGCACCACAGAGCAGGACCTGCCCTTCAACAAAGGAGATGTCTTAACCATAATCGTGGTGACTAAGGTAAGGAACCTAACTCTCTCTCTGGTGAGGGAGACTAGAAAACAGGCCAAACGGTCCAATGATTTACAGTTTGAGTCTACTTGGTGTAAAAAATGTAAAAAAAATCTAATTTCTGTCATATTTCTACACTTACATATAAAAGAACATACTGTACCAGTCAAAAGTTTGGACACACCTACTCATTCAAGGGTTTTTCTTTATTTTGACTATTTTCTACATTGTAGAATAATAGTGAAGACCTCAAAACTATGAAATAACACATAGAATCATGTAGTAACCAAAAAATGTGTTAAACAAATCAAAATATATTTTAGATTCAAAGTAGCCACCCTTTGCCTTGATGACAGCTTTTTGCACACTCTTTTTGCACACTCTTTTTGCACACTCTTTTCCAACAGTCTTGAAGGAGTTCCCACATATGCTGAGCACTTGTTGGCTGCTTTTGCTTCACTCTGCGGCTCAACTCATCCCAAACCATCTCAATTGGGTTGAGGTCAGGTGATTGTGGAGGCCAGGTCATCTGATGCAGCACTCCATCACTCTCCTTCTTGGTCAAATAGTCCTTACACAGCCTGGAGGTGTGTTGGGTCATTGTCCAGTTGAAAAACAAATGATAGTCCCACTAAGCGCAAACCAGATGGGATGGTGTATTGCTGCAGAATGCTGTGGTAGCCGTGCTGGTTAATTGTGCATTGAATTCTAAATAAATCACAGACAGTGTCACCAGCAAAGCACCCCCACCTCCATGCTTGACGGTGGGAACCACACATGTGGAGATCATCTGTTCACCTACTCTGCGTCTCAAAGACATGGCGATTAGAACCCAAAATCTCAAATTTGGACTCATCAGACCAAAGGACAGAGTTCCACCGGTTTAATGTCTATTGCTCATGTTTATTGGCCCAAGCAAGTCTCTTCTTATTATTGGTGTCCTTTAGTAGTGGTTTATTTGCAGCAATTAGACCATGAAGGCCTGATTCACGCAGTCTCTGAACAACTGATGTTGAGATGTGTCAGTTACTTGAACTCTATGAAGCATTTATTTGGGCTGCAATTTCTGAGGCTGGTAACTCCAATGAACTTATCCTCTGCAGCAGAGGTAACTCTGGGTCTTCCATTCCTGTAGCGGACCTTCATGTCTTAAAGTAATGATGGACTGTCGTTTCTCTTTGCTTATTTGAGCTGTTCTAGCCATGATATGGACTTGGTCTTTTAGCAAATAGGGCTATTTTCTGTATACCACATCTTGTCACAACACAACTGATTGGCTCAAATGCATTAAGAAGGAAAGAAATTCCACAAATTAGCTTTTAACAAGGCCCACCTGTTAATTGAAATGTATTCCAGGTGACTACCTCATGAAGCTGGTTGAGAGAATGCCAAGAGTGTGCAAAGCTGTCATCCAGGCAAAGGGTGGCTACTTTGAACAATCTCAAATATAAAATATTTTTTGATTTGTGTAACACTTTTTTGGTTACTACATGATTCCATGTGTTATTTCATAGTTTTGATTTCTTCACTATTATTCTACTATGATAGTTAATAATATAAAATAGTCAAAGTAAAGAAAAACCCTTGAATGAGTAGGTGTGTCCAAACTTTTGATTAGTACTGTAGTTCAAAAAATAGTTGCGTTTTTAAAGGATGAACTTTTGGGTTGTTTCAGTAATTTTCTCTACCTTTGTACAGTATTTACTCAGTCAATCCTGATCTGATACACAGAGTTATCATGACATTTTCTGTTCCAGGACCCTAACTGGTACAAAGCCAAGAACACAGCAGGTCGAGAAGGCACCATCCCAGCTAACTATGTCCAGAAGAGGGAAGGGGTGAAGCAAGGGGGCAAGCTGAGTCTAATGCCGTCAGTACAGTCCTCATAGCCTGGTTAAAGCAGACTGAATCCTTCAAAACATCGCTCATCACTCCATGTTGTACTTAAATTACTTCCCATAAATGCACTGCCTGTGTTGTTACATTACTTACCAGTAGTGTAGTAACACAATAAAGTTATGGGAGTCAGGAGTACCTTTTAGGTTCAATAGTCAATAATAAAACCAATATATATATATATATATTTTAACTAGGCAAGTCAGTTAACAACAAATTCTTATTTACAATGACGGCCTAGGAACAGTGGGTTAACTGCCTTGTTCAGGAGCAGAATGACATATTTTTACCTCGTCAGCTTGGGGATTCGATCTAGCAACCTTTCGGTTACTGGCCCAACGCTCTAATCACTAGGCTACCTGCCGCCCCAAAGTTACTAGGGTATAGTTCAGGGCTCGCCAAACTTGTTCCTGGAGAGCTATCCACCTGTAGGTTTGTGCTCCAACCCCAGTAACTAACCTGATTGCGCTTATCAACTCGCTAATTAATCGAATCAGGTTTGCTAGATTAGGGTTGGATTGAAAACCTACAGGACAGTAGCTTTCGAGGAACAGGGTTGGAGAGCCCTGGCTCTAGTTCAAGTTTATTATGCCATTTCTAGGTATTGAAATGCATACATAGGAATGTGTTTTTGTAAGAGCTCTCAACAATTAAAGCATAAAAACAGTCTGAAGTACCTGTATAACATAAAGGGGAAAGCACTCTATGAAACAAATAAGAAAGGGCTCAGGTTAGGTGACACCATGAGTTGCAGTTTACAGTTTAGACTATATTGACTGTGATACTAAATCTGGTTGAAAGTGTTTGTTTTTCAGGATGTTTCTGTGTGGTTGTAGAGTACAGATAGGCTATTTGTCGTGGCAGTGAAGCCACTGTTATGTGAATATAAACCAGAGTCGAGCTGGGTCTGAGTCCTGGCTCTGTCTGACTGCAGCCCTGTAATTGTAGCTAGTGCTCTTCTGTGTCTGTTTCCAGCTCTCGTGTGTTTGCACTGCCGGGGGGGTGTCAGTCGAGTTCTCAACTTATTGTTAGTTAGGATAGTAGAATACACAAGGTGAAATGTCGAAATTGAATAGTGCATTAGCAGTTTTCTTCTTGTTATGTCAGTCACTGACAATCACTCAATTAGGCCATGTCAGCTAACATTTTTATACATTTCTAGGTAAGTTAGTCTAGCCAGCTATCTAAACCTTAAGCAGTAATCATGGCCAAGTTACTGACCTGGCACGCAAGGCAAGTCATATGAACATGGCACAAGTCATGGCAAAATTGCAGGAAATTGGCTTTAAATTTAGCTTAGGGCCCCCAAACAGCTAGACGTGTGTGTGTGTTCAGCTCTGCAGTGCTGTGTGTGCACTGCACGGTTTCCTGCTGAATCTAGAAATCTCCCGCATTCAGCCACATGCCTAAGTTCTAAGAAAGTGTGTGTTTGTGTGTGTCTGCACACGTATCTTTTTTTCACTAATTGGTCTTTTTACCAATCAGATCAGCTGTTTTGCCGAGACTCTTTTTAGACGTATTATTAGTGTTAGTGATAGACGTATTATCTTTTTAGACATATTAGTGTTAGTGGTGTGTGTGTGTGTGTGTGTGTGTGTGTGTGTGTGTGTGTGCTGTAAAAGCACTTGGTGACAACTGTTGATGTAAAATCGTCTTTATAAACAAATGTGATTGATTAATTAATCCCCATCCACCCCTCCAGATGGTTCCATGGTAAGATAACTAGGGAGCAGGCTGAGTGTCTCCTGATCCCCCCAGAGATGGGTCTGTACCTTGTGAGAGAGAGTACCAACTACCCCGGGGACTATACTCTGTGTGTGAGTTGCGACGGCAAGGTGGAGCACTACCGCATTGTCTACAAGGAGGGAAAGCTCAGCATCGACGAGGAGGCGTTCTTCGAGAACCTCATGCAGCTTGTTGAGGTGGGTGGGTGGGGGGGGGGGGAGACGACAGGGGTGGAGGGGAGAAATAAAATGAAATAGTTATCTTCGGGCCAGTTTCTCAGTCACAGATTAAGTCTATTGCTGGATTTCAATAAATATTCTCTATTGAGCATGCTTTTTAGTCAAGCAGTTCATTAATCTGGATCTGGGATTTGTCCCTTCTTGGTCAAATAAAGCTGTCTATTATTTTACAACCAGAGTGTGTGAGCCATACAAATGGTGTGACCAAGTGTATACAGAGTTGATTTCTCTGTTAGCTACTGTAGGTACTCTGGCATCTGCAACTGTTCCCTCATCAGAGCCACACACACAGTTCCTGGAACAAATACACTGAACAGGAAGTGACAAAGAGGAAGTGATAGCGGCAGCCTCCAGATCATTTCACCTGAAGACACCCGGCCGTCGGGTTTTACTTTCAAAACCATCCTCTCTCTTCCTTCATCCATCTGGCGACACACTATGCATTAACTCAGTTTTGGAGTCATTTTGTTGGTCTCAAAAAAGCGTGTCAGTTATTATTTGAAAGCCTACGAGGTGTTGTTGACAAGCATTTAAAAAAAAAAAACTTGACCTGATTATATTTTTAACCATGCTGCTCTCTGTTGGTTACGGCTAGTATGCTGAATGAGTCCATTAAAAATAGAATGTATCAATTGAACCTTTGAAACGAAGACCCATATGCATTTTGTTCCATTTTCATGTATTCAGTTATCCCAAATGTTGATGTCATCAATATTGGCAATCTTTTCCCTTTCTTGGCCTATGTTATTGACCCACGTCTTCTCTCCCTGTCCTCAGCACTATACCAAAGATGCAGACGGTCTCTGCACCAAACTGATCAAGCCGAAGCTGGAGGAGGGTACTGTGGCAGCCCAGGATGAGTTCTCCAGGAGCGGCTGGGCTCTCAACAGGAAGGAAATCAATATCCACCAGTCCATAGGGAAAGGAGAGTTTGGAGGCAAGTGGCTTTGTGAAAACGACTGTCTGTAGCTGTGTATAAATAGGTTTTATCGATGACGACTCTGTTGTAACCTGTTCTAGGCAGTCTTCTCCAGCTTAATCCACCTCATTCCGGTTCTCTTGGAGTGTGTGAATATGGCTTTAGTAAATTCTCTCATTCTCACTCACATGTTTCTTTTTCCCTCAGATGTGAAGGTGGGAGACTACAGAGGGACCAAAGTAGCGGTGAAGTGTATCAAACACGATGCTACAGCACAGGCCTTCATTGCTGAAGCTTCAGTCATGACGTAAGTCAGAGCCCGAACCAAACTTCTGTTACATGTTCCCTTTCAGTCAGTCAACTTCAGTACAACACACTATGGGTAGTCGCACTCTCGCGACTTCAATTGAAGAATGAAAATCACGCCTGACAAGGCCAATGAAATCTGCGCCTCTTGGACGCCCCGCCTTCCACAGGTGATAAGCGTGAGGCTCGGATTCTTTCAATTATTCCGTTTTTTACCTCGATGTAAGCAGGAATGATTTACGTTACTTAAACTAACAATTGGAGCAAGAGGCTGTCTTACGTTGCGCCAACTAAACTGCCCCTTCATGGTAGAGCATGCTCACCTCCTGGACATTGTGTGCTGAAGTTTGTATGGTTCTCATAGTTTCCTAATCACGAACAATTAGTTATTCTCCGGCTTGCTTGGCCTGGCTATAGCAATAAGTTAGATGGCAAGGAAACGACGAAGGCTAACAAGCCGTATTCGGGTTCGTGACAATGCCCAAGTGAATAAAAAGATACTCACTTTTGTTGTCTTGTATGTATCGGCTCGGTGCATTCTCTGGCTGCCCTCACTCGAATCAGTTTGTGTGCGGGACTAGAGGACGGCTGGCACTGTTCGCCTACTAGTCCACGGCGTATGTTCTCTTGACAATCGTGTAGTATTCTTTAGGGGGCTTGGTCTTTCCAATAGTGACTTTCTCTCTCAGGTGCCCGTACATCGGCTGAGTCTGAGTTGCGGGACGCAGTGATGGATTGAGGCGTTGGTCAAGTCAAATGTCTCCCGGCTCCTGTGCACTCTGTCGCCGGTTATGGGAGGCGACTCGAAGAGAGAGGGCAGGCAGGTTCTGTGGGTATCCTCCCACCGCCTGTGTCTGCTATGGTTAAGCACTGTTTGCCTTTCTTCCCAGACTTATTGCTGAAGGATCTGGTGCTACGTAGACTTTCGAGACCAGGCTAGCTAATAAGCGATGCATAGCGTGCTAGTCAGGTTAACTAACCCGCAGAGTTAACGGTTGAGTTACTGGGGTAGCTCTCTTGTTTAGTATACGTAGCGTTAAGTCGCTTGGTTATTCTAAACGGATAGTGCTGCGGTCAAAGAGGCTAGCTAGCCTAGCTTAGACGAAAAGCCTCATCATGGCTAATTAAGTTTACTAGCAACCCCTGTCCTATTTTAAATTCCTGGAGTTGGATGGAGTGGAGAAAGCAGGTTCGGCAAGCAAAGCCAGAGATTTGGTTCCTGAGAGGGCCAATCTGATGGCTAGAGGGTTACCGCCGAACATTATTGCTACTGTTCAGTCCGCTAGGGCTCCCGCCACAAGGGGTCTGTATGCGTATAAGTGGCAAGCATTTTAGCTCTGGTTCCAAGATAAAGGGCTGGTTCCTTTTCAGTGCTGTGTGAGGGACATCCTTATGTTCCTACAGAAGCTTTTCTAGCAGGGGCGGGCATTCTCCATTTTAAAAGTGTACATAGCTGCTATTTCAGCGTGTTGTGGGAATTGACGACACCACACCGGGGGCCCAGCCTATGGTCGTACAGTTCGTGAAAGGTGTGTGCCATCTCAGACCGGTCTCTAAACCTATTTCGCCCACATGGGACTTGGCTTTGGTTTCGGTGTGTGGCTCCTTTTGAGCCTCTTGAGTCAGTGGATCTGAAGATCCTCTCCTACAAGATCTAAACGTGTTGGGGACCTCCAAGCATTATCTGTACACCCTTTCGGTACTCAGTTCGTCCCATCTAAATGCAGCTTTCACCCCCCGAAAGCTGCATTTACAGGTCTTTAGGTTTTGCTCTATTTTCCTTTTTTCACCTCCTTTTGCTTCTGAATAGCAACGGAGTTACATGCCCTGTGTCCAGTACGAACTTACGCACGTACATTGAATGGACACGGAATATCCGGTTATGTGACCAGCTTTTTGCCTGTTTTGCTAATCCAGCTCGCGGCGGGGGGCTCACTCTCTCTAACGATAGATAGATAGATATCTCTCTCTAAGCAGCGTCTCTCCCACTGGTGTACTGGACACCCCTGCAGCCCCCGCAGGTGGGGGGCCCACGAGCCCTGTCCTGTATCTAATAAATCATTTTTGACAGTAACCCGATTTCATTCATACTGGTGAACCGACATTTGAGTTGTGTGGTTGCAATATCAACAGTCCCTAATCTGTGGTATATCATGGCATGCGTCATTCAAGATTGAGTTTAAATTGTGTGCAGCGCAATGGACATAATGCACAATGTCTCAGGAAAGACTGTCTGTATATAAATAGGTCAGCCCCACAACCTGGACCGACAGGCCGTGGTGAAAACATTTGCACACAAAAAAGGACTTCAGGGGAGTCTCTCAAGTTGGATTGAATTTAATTTAGTATCCGTTGGGGTTGGCTTAGGCGGGGATTCCATTTCCCCATAGTATGTTGTACCGAAGTTGACTGACTGAAAGGGAACGTGACGTAATGACTATAACTACTGTTCACTAAAGGAGGGAAACAAGGTACAACACACCTGTTTGGCCCCGCACGCCCGTTCCTGGGCTCGGTGAAGAGCGGTAGTAAATTAAAGGAATGAATCCGAGCCTCACCCATATTACCTGTGGAAGGCGGGGCTTCCAGCGAGGTGCATTTTTTATTGACCTTGACCTTGACCATGATTTTAGTTCTTCAATCAAAGTCACAAGAGTGTGACTACCTATGTTGTACCTCATTTCCCTCCTTCAGGGAACAGTAGTCATAACATTACATTATCAATCTATCAAGCAATCGCTTTCCGTCCTCATTGTTTAATTGTTTTCCTTGTTTACTGCAGGCAACTGAGACACAATAACCTGGTCCAGTTGCTAGGTGTCATCGTTGAGGAGAAGGGAAGCCTGTTTATCGTCACTGAGTACATGGCCAAGGTAGGTGGCTCCTATGATTAAGTTAAATAAAGGTAATGCATTAATAGATAGGTATATAAATAAAGAACCAAAGAGCTTTGAAGACCTGTTTCTCTATTTTCCCTTCTCCTCAGGGCAGTCTAGTGGACTACCTACGCTCCAGAGGTCGGACAGTGCTGGGTGGGGATTCCCTACTCAAGTTCTCAGTGTGAGCATGATAATGATTTATCCCTACATCTTGAATAATGTTATCAGAAGTTTGCTGACTTATAGCGGCCAGTTGGACATGTAACATTGTCCATTTTAATCAACATTGTCAATGCCTCTTTAAATATCAACCGTTCCCCTCCCTCTCCTCTGTAGTGACGTGTGTGAGGCCATGGAGTATCTGGAGGCCAATAACTTTGTCCACAGAGACCTGGCGGCCCGTAATGTTCTGGTGTCAGATGATAACATCGCCAAGGTCAGCGACTTCGGCCTGACCAAGGAGGCCTCGTCTAATCAGGACACAGCCAAACTGCCCATCAAGTGGACCTCACCAGAGGCCCTGAGGGAAAAGGTAGGCTAGTGTAACGGAGATAAGAACGTGCCGTAAGCTCACTCCACAGCTAGCTTGAAATGTTGCCAATGGTGCTACTGAATTGGATCCTTTTCTATAGGTCAACTGGTTTGTACGTTGTCAAGGAGGGTGGTCACGTGTGTTAGCGAGGCAGAGGCCCCCAGGTTTGAGCCGTGGTAAAGACAGTTTACCCTGAGTTTTACTCAGAGGGATGAAGCTATACTGCTGAACTAGCACACTGACATTGGTTTCACGAGTCACTTTCCTTATTGTCTTTAGGAGCATACCCTGAATCTGAAATCAACCCTTTAGGAACTTGTTTAAATCGGAGAGGATTGGATAGTTGTAAGCAATATGGTAGCAATTCCACCTAGCCTATCAGATGGCAAGATGGCGCTACCACCATATTACTTACACCTGTCCAATCCTCTCCGATTTAAGCAAGTTCCTAAAGGGTTGATTTCAGATTCAGGGTATGCTCCTAAAGACAATAAGGAAAGTGACTCGTGAAACCGATGTCAGGGAGTAGGGGTTAGGGGTCGATTTGTGATTCAAGGTATATAAATATTATTGTACTGCTGATTTCCACCATATCTATAACATACTGTATGTTTGACACATTAAAATAAGCTTTACGGAAAGGCTGTCTTTCCCGCTGTCTGTTGATTAACAGAAATTCTCCACCAAGTCAGACGTGTGGAGCTATGGGATCTTGCTGTGGGAGATCTACTCCTTTGGACGAGTGCCTTACCCCAGAATTGTAAGTATATTTTTGCCTTTAGAAAGTCAGTCACTCAACTTCCTGTTAGTTATAATACACAACGTGCAATTTTGACAGTCGGTAGTGCATCAGCGCTTTTCCTCTTATATGTCAGTCACTGATAGTCACTCAATTAGCCCATGTCAGCTAATGTTTTATAGATTGCTAGGTAATTTAGTCTAGCCAGCTATCTAAACCTTGTAGTAATCATGGTCGAATTACTGACCGGGCACGCAAGGCACATGCCCAGGGGGCCCCCATTTGATTTTTATTCGTCATTCTCACTCAGATATCATATGAACATGGTATAAGTCATGGCAAAATGTGTAGAACTGCAGGAAATGAGCTTTAAAATGGCAACATCTTCTCACCATCCCATGGGAAAATATGTAGAACTGCAGTAAAATTTGCATTAAAACTGTACATTTTTCTCTCCGCCCCATGACGAAATGAGTAGAATCGCAAAAAGCTAGAAACGGCCATGTAAATAAAACTGATTGGGCAGGTGTGTTACAAATTGTGACAGCTGTAGAGTATATGAATTTGGCAGTTAGGAGTCAATGTAGTACATTTGAAATGTGGACAGTGCTATTATGGTCCAGTATAATACTATTCCTTTCAATGTTGTGTCAACATTCTATCAGGTATGTTCTTTAGTGATCATGACACCATATAAATGTCATGCAAAATAGATATAAAGTAATTCCTAATCAAAATGTATTATATTTCTGCAAATGATACTCCCCTGTCTCATCTTCTCTTCACCCCCCTAACCCCCCCCCCCCCCCCCCCTTCTCCTGCCCCAGCCTCTAAAGGACGTGGTACCACGCGTGGAGAAGGGCTACAAGATGGATGCCCCAGACAGTTGTCCTGAGGTGGTGTATGAAGTCATGAAGCAGTGCTGGACCCTGGACCCCCTGGTGCGGCCATGCTTTAGAGTCCTCAGGGAGAAACTGCAGCATATCCTAGCCAAGGAGCTCTACCTGTGATGGAATAGGAAGAGGAGGTGTAAGGGGAAGTGGACAAGGATGGCTCTCCTTTCATTGAGGAAGAGGGGGACGGAGAGGGAGAAATAGGATCAATCAATCAATTTTATTTTATTTTATTTTTTATTTTATATAGCCCTTCGTACATCAGCTAATATCTCGAAGTGCTGTACAGGATGGACAAGGATTGCTCTTCTTTCATGATGGGACCAAAGCCTGACATTATCAAGACCTCAGAGATCCTCCTTCCTCTCCTTATAATTTTTTTTTTTGATTTATATTAGATTGTGTGAAAGTTCACTTGTTTTATAATTTCTCATTTTGTTGAAATGTTGTTGCCACATGTTGGCATTTCCACTTTTTTACACTCCCCCTCCCCCACACACACCTCAGGGTTGCCTGTATGTCTGTTCTACAGTACATTAGTGGTTGTATCGGTCTGGCCGACTACAGTGTGTACTCCAGTGTCAAACAAACCCACCCGGGACTGTTGTGAGGTACTATATCCCTTTCACACAATCGTGCCGACCATAACCATACCATGCTGGCTCTGATATTTTCTTTTCACATGGTCCTTTCCAGCACAGTTACAGGAAAGATGACGGATACGTAGCCTAGCCGGTGCAATTCGGCTCGGCTAGTGTGAATCAACCCCAAGTCAGGCAATACACTTCCCGTGTCCCTGCTCTCTACCCATACAGTGTAAGATTGTTACCCCAGTTAAATACGATCTGTGCCAAAATGCCTCCAGAACACAGGGCTATCCCCACAGATACTCCTCTACACGCTTGCCTTTTTATTTTTTTGTTTCTTTTATGTTTTATACATTTGTTTGTTTTTGTTACACATCCTCCTCTCTTATTGCCACAAGTGTTCATCTCACATTTATCAAACTGGAAAGCAGAATAAATCCTCCACTAAAAAGTTACTGAATTCAACATTTCAGCACGACGTGTAACATGACGGAGAGATTGAGATTGCATGGATACAGAGGGAAAAGACGAAGCCATTTGAGAGAAAAAAGTTTTGTAACATAAACTAAGGGCAAGTGTATAGAAATAATTCAAATGTAACATGTACATGTGAAAAAAGTTCAGAAATGAAAGCTGAAGGGAACCATGCATGTGGAACGGGAAGCCTTTTTTTGTACCTTTAAAGTTCTTTTTACTTTGCTGCCGTTATGATTAAATCATTCCACTTGAAAAAGTTTTGAAAAAGTTGACCGTGTCAGTGATTTTTATTTATTTTGACTACTGACTATTTTGACAAATTCAATATGGTTGTGGAACTAATATTTACTTTTCAATGGAATGGGGGAATTGTTTCTGAACTTGTGTAGACTAACAAACTGTTGTCGATAGTAGCTGTGCTCCAGTGGGTGGAGGACGCGGAACCTGTCAGAGTTATAGTATGCTCAGATTCTCTGTCTATATTGAATAGTTTATCATCTGGCAAATCTAATAGGAGGGACCTATCTATATGAGGCATTAATGTTATTATGGAGAATCGAAAGACTGGGTGTAGTAGTGAGATTCTGCTGGGTCCCAGCCTACTCGGGAGTGAAATAGGAATGAAATAGAGCAGGTAGCCAAAAGAGCTTTAAAACGAGATATAATTGATATTCGTGCTCCATTGGGTAGAGGTGAGGCTAAATGTACGATTAAAGCCATTATGGTAGATGTGTGGCAGAAGAGGTGGACTGCGAGCCCAAGGGCTGGCATTTATTTGCCCTCCAAAGAAAGGTTGGTAGACCAAGGTTCAGAATAGGAAGGAAGAAGTGTGTTTGCTCGGTTGCATATAGGACATTGTTAATTGAACTCGTCATTATATATGGTTGGCAAGCATGCAAATGGTTTTTTGTTTTGCATGGATTGTATGTTGATGAAACAGTGAAGCATGTGTAGATGCACTGTTGTAAGTACCGCTGTGTGGAAGAGATGAAAAGATTGTGTAGGGTTATAGAGGTTGGAAGGGATTGTTAAAGTTAGTAGGACTCTAATTTTCTTTTTTCTTAGTAGTACAGGATTCGATAGGAGGTTTTAGTTTCTCTTAAATGTTTGGTTCTTTATTCATTTCGTCTGTAAACTGTGATTGACTACACACTCCAGTACAGTAGGTGGCGGCATGCACCCTTAACGTTTGTTTGCGGACCGCAATAATATTATACAAGATGGAGGAAGAATAGGAACGAGAAGGAAAAAGCGGGGATTGTTTCACTGTTGCAACTTAGTGGTGCGACGATTAAATAAGCACTGAAAACAAAGGAAGCAACCAGAAAAAAAATGATGATCGCACAGGTTCATAGATCATTGAGTACATATATTTCTGAATAAAACAATTAGAATGGAGAAGGAGGCTGATTTATTCTACCGACAGCTGCCAAAAGTGGTAAGTAGCCGTCTACAATATATTCGATTTTTTTACCTGAAGACAATTAAGTTGATTTTTTTAGAAGTTTAAACGTTCATGTTAACTAGCTGACGTTAGCCGGCTTGGAGAAGCTGAGGTAAACGTTCAGCCTCCTATCGGTGGATTCATTGCTAAATATACAAATAAACACATTTTTTTCCAGTCTCTAAAAGACTACAATTTGTGTTTTGGGCGGTGCTTCGTCAAAGAGTTTTATAACTAACCCTAGACTAGAGCCTGCCTTCCAATGGGAGCAAATTAATCATAGTAGGCAGAGCAAGCAAGGTAGGCAGAGCCAAGCATGAGCTGGTGAGATCCTATTGGTGCATTCTAGCATTTATTTGCATATTTCCGTTAAGGAACGCCTACTTTGAAGTGCGCATGTGCAGTAACTCAAATCGCCCTTGCACTCTTTCTAAACAATTTTTTGAAACTTTTATTCAAAGGGTAAAGTCTACAAAACACAGTCCACTGTTACAGATTCTAGTTTTAGAAACAGGAAACTGTATGGAGATGTTCCGTACAATGAGAAAATTAGCAGAATGTCTGCCAAAATCCATCTAATTTCATCTTCTCCCACTGCCAGCCACTGGGCTTCCTCCATCACCATATTTGGGTGTGAGTGAAACGCCAACTGGATGCTTCACATTAATATTTGGCTCATTGTTCTATCTGTGTCTTCTTACTCTGGCCCCTGTCCCTTCCCCAAGGCAGGCTTCTTTGAAAAGGGGGTGGACACTAACAATCCTTTGGGCAAAACTGAATGAAAAAAATTATAAAATAAAATGTATTGGTCACATACACATGTTTAGCAGATGTTATTGTGGGTGTAGTGAAATGCTTGTGCTTCTAGCTCCGACAGTGCAGTAATATCTAACAAATAATATCTAACAGTTTCACAACATATACCCAAAATACACGTAAATCTATGTAAGGAATGGATTAAGAATATATATACATATATATCAGAGCAGCATTGGACTAAAATACAGTGGCATAGTATAGAATACAGTATATACATACATATGAGATGGGTGATGCAATATTTACACACAATTAAAGTGACTAAGATACCTCAGAATAGTATAGAGTACAGTTTATACATATGAGATGAGTAATGCAAGATACGGAGACATTATTAAAGTGGCTAGTGTTAAAGTGGCCAGTGATTCCTAATCTATGTATATAGGCAGCAGCCTCTGATGTGCTGGAGATGGCTGTTTAACAGTCACTGGTGTAGTATAGAATACAATACAGTATATACATATGAAATGGGTGATGCAATATTAAAATTGACTAAGATACCGTAGAATAGTGTGGAGTGCAGTTTATACATAGAGTTGAAGTCGGATGTTTACATATACGTTAGCCAAATACATTTAAACTCAGTTTTTCACAATTCCTGACATTTAATCCTTGTAAAAATGTCTTGTTTTAGGTCAGTTAGGATCACCACTTTCTTTTAAGAATGTGAAATGTCAGAATAATAGTAGAGAGAATGATTTATTTCAGCTTTTATTTCTTTCATCACATTCCCAGTGGGTCAGAAGTTTACATACACTCAATTCGTATTTGGTTGCCTTTACATTGTTCAACTTGGGTCAAACGTTTCAGGTAGCCTTCCACAAGCTTCCCACAATAAGTTGGGTGATTTTTGGCCCATTCCTCCTGACAGAGCTGGTGTAACTGAGTCAGGTTTGTATGGCGTCTTGCTCGCACATGCTTTTTCAGTTCTGCCCACAAATTTTCCATATGATTGAGGTCAGGGCTTTGTGATGGCCACTCCAATACATTGACTTTGTTGTCCATAAGCCATTTTGCCACAACTGTGGAAGTCTGCTTGGGGTCATTGTCCATTTGGAAGACCCAATTGCGACCAAGCTTTAACTTCCTGACTGATGTCTTGAGATTTTGCTTCAATATATCCACATCATTTTCTTGCCTTATGATGCCATCTATTTTGTGAAGTACCCCCACAACATGATGCTGCCACCCCCATGCTACACGGTTAGGATGGTGTTCCTTGGCTTGCAAGCATCCCCCTTTTTCCTCCAAACATAACGATGGTCATTATGGCCAAACAGTTCTATTTTTGTTTCATTAGACCAGAGGACATTTCTCCAAAAACTATGATATTTTTCCCCATGTGCAGTTGCAAACCGTAGTCTGGCTTTTTCATAGCGATTTTGGAGCAGTGGCTTCTTCCTTGCTGAGCGGCCTTTCAGGTTATGTCAAGATAGGACTTGTTTAACTGTGGATATAGATACTTTTGTACCTGTTTCCTCCAGCATCTTCACAAGGTCCTTTGCTGTGTTTCTGGGATTGATTTGCACTTTTCGCACCAAAGTACATTCATCTCTAGGAGACAGAACGAGTCTCCTTCCTGAGCGGCATGACGGCTGCGTGGTCCCATGGTGTTTATACTTGCGTACTATTGTTTGTACAGATGAACGTGGTACCTTCAGGCGTTTAGAAATTGTTCCCAAGGATGAACCAGACCTGTGCAGGTCTACAATTTTTTTCTGAGGTCTTGGCTGATTTCTTTTGATTTTCCCATGATGTCAACCAAAGAGGCATTGAGTTTGAAGGTATTCCTTGAAATACATCCACAGGTACACCTCCAATTGACTCAAATTATGTCAATTAGCCTATCAGAAGCTTCTAAAGCCATGAAATCATTTTCTGGAATTTTCCAAGCTGTTTAAAGGCACAGTCAACTTAGTGTATGTCAACTTCTGACCCACTGGAATTGTGATACAGTGAAATAATCTGTCTGTAAACAATTGTTGGAAAAATTACTTGTGTACTGCACAAAGTACATGTCCTAACCGACTTGCCAAACTATAGTTCGTTAACAAGAAATTTGTGGAGTGGTTGAAAAACAAGTTTTAATGTCTCTAACCTAAGTGTATGTAAACTTCCGACTTCAACTGTATTTCAGTCCAACAGGTTTGTACTCTAACTTCTTGCGTGTCATCCTCTCTTCTCTACCCAGGAGCTTCATGCCCATCTCAATGGCTCTGTCAGCTTATCAACCATCGAGAAACTCGTGGCTCGAAAGCCTCATCTCAACATCGAACACGGCATGACTGCTATTCGCAGTGGTCAGCGGAGGACACTGGATGAGTACGTATGACAGAATTGATTGTTTGTTTCTTTTTCTGAGTCCATAGTGCATTCTATGGCACTTGTCATACAATATAATGTATGGCACTTGTCCAACTCATTCCACGGAGGGCAGAGTGTCTGCGGATTTTCGCTCCTCCCTTGTACTTGATTTGAATTAAGGTTACTGATTAGTAAGGAACTCCGTTAAATTATTACCAAGCTGCAATGGTGGGACACAGTATAGATGAATGTTCAATCATTAAAGGGATATTAACAGCACTCTTAAAAATGTTGTAAAGAGGAAGCTTTGCTAGCATAAAACCCACATGGAAATGAGATTCCTGCTTACAAGCTAAAATTAAAGCAGGAAGCACCAGTGACTCGGTCTGTAAAAAAAGTGGTCAGATGAAGCAGATGCTAAACTACAGGACTGTTTTGCTATCACAGACTGGAACATGTTCCGGGATTCTTCCGATGACATTGAGGAGTACACCACATCAGTCACTGGCTTTATCAATAAGTGCATTGAGGACGTCGTCCCCACAGTGACTGCACGTACATACCCCAACCAGAAGCCATGGATTACAGGCAACATTCACACTGAGCTAAAGGGTAGAGCAGCCGCTTTCAAGGTGCGGGACTCTAACCCGGAAGAAGAAATACAAGAAATCCTGCTATGCCCTGCGACGAACCATCAAACAGGCAAAGCGTCAATACAGGGCTAAAATTGAATCATATTACACCTGCTCCGACGCTCGTCAGATGTGGCAGGGCTTGCAAACTATTACAGACTACAAAGGGAAGCACAGCCGCGAGCTGCCCAGTGACACAAGCCTACCAGACGAGCTAAATCACTTCTATGCTCGCTTCGAGGCAAGCAACACTGAGGCATGCATGAGAGCATCAGCTGTTCCAGACGACTGTGTGATCACGCTCTCCGTAGCCGACGTGAGTGAGACGTTTAAACAGGTCAACATACAAAAGGCTGCGGGGCCAGACGGATTACCAGGACGTGTGATCCGGGCATGTGCTGACCAACTGGCAGGTATCTTCACTGACATTTTCAACATGTCCCTGATTGAGTTTATAATACCAACATGTTTCAAGCAGACCACCATAGTCCCTTTGCCCAAGAACACAAAGGCAACCTGCCTAAATGACTACAGACCCGTAGCACTCACGTCCGTAGCCATGAAGTGCTTTGAAAGGCTGGTAATGGCTCACATCAACACCATTATCCCAGAAACCCTAGACCCACTCCAATTTGCATACCGCCCAAACAGATCCACAGATGATGCAATCTCTATTGCACTCCACACTGCCCTTTCCCACCTGGACAAAAGGAACACTTATGTGAGAATGCTATTCATTGACTACAGCTCAGCGTTCAACACCATAGTACCCTAAAAGCTCATCACTAAGCTAAGGAGCCTGGAACTTAACACCTCCCTCTGCAACTGGATCCTGGACTTCCTGACGGGCCGCCCCCAGGTGGTGAGGGTAGATAGCAACACATCTGCCACGCTGATCCTCAACACTGGAGCTCCCCAGGGGTGCGTGCTCAGTCCCCTCTTGTACTCCCCTCTTGTACTCCCCTCTTGTTCACCCACGACTGCATGGCCAGGCCTGACTCCAACACCATCATTAAGTTTGCAGACGACACAACAGTGGTAGGCCTGATCACCGACAACGACGGGACAGCCTATAGAGAGGAGGTCAGAATAACGGGTGGTGCCAGAATAACAACCTATCCCTCAACGTAGTGAAAAACTCAAAACACATTAGCTAAATCGCTAATTCTAAATATAACATCTACTGCTAGCAGCCATGTATTAATCTAACAGTAAATGTAATGTCCTAAAAAAAACTTTGCAATGAGGCCTGGTGCACTCGCGATGGCCGATGCCAAATTTCACGCTCTTCGTATTTCAAAGCCATATCAGATATCGTGATTGTAAAACAGTGTGCTTTGAGATCTGTTTGCACACCATAATCACAGATGTGACCATGAAACTTGACAGATCTTTAAAAAAAAGTGGTACTCTTTGAGAGTCAGCTTCAGGTTGTGTGTTGACAGAACACCATCTGGAGGCATTCAAGAGCTAGCTGCTCAGTAGGGGCAAAGACCATTGGGTCATCAAGGTAGCACAGTAGGCTTGTGAAGTTCTCATCACCGAATATGGACGTCATCATGCGCATGAACCTCGCTGGACTGTTCAAAAGGTCCTGCGGTAACCTACGGAGTCCAAAGGGTGATGAAAACCCTGTGTACCTTTGTCTTCTTTGTGTAAAGGAACCTTAATGAAGCCTGACGTGAGATCGATTGTCGAGTAGAAAACATTTCCGCCGAGTGCAGCTAGGTGTGCATCTCTTTCTTTGTTCTTGATGGGGTGTTGTAGCTCTGTGCGCAGTGCACATTAGACTGGATACTGTCAGACTCTGGTAAGTCCTCTACTGTAATGCAAGGAGACACATCAGCAATTTTTGCATTTCTCCTCAGAACGATTGTCTCGTTTGTAAGATTGACTATTTTCAATTGGATAGAACCATCTACCCATAATGGAGTGATAACCCTCCCTACCAGTATGTGTTTTGGTCTGGACTTGGATTGAGTGGGTTCAATGATCACTGTGCTGCTTAATGATATAACTGCAGACGCAGGTAAATTGCCCTAAACAAGATGTTCACTCTGTGGCTGTAATGTAACCCTTTGCTTGAGCTTGACTGTACCTATTCTTTCTGACACAGACTCACATCTCAACCTCTCTGAATTGGAAAGAAGTGACATAAACTGACAGTGTTCTTCACTTTAATTATTGTCAGGCAAGGACATGAGTCTCCAGTAACTGTTTCTTTTTGAAGCTCTATCAGTTTCTTTATGGCGTTGCTCCTCTTTGGACACCGCGAGCACCATCCCCCTACCTCGGCACCATCTCTCTCTGTCTCCTACAACCAGGCTGCTGTGGTCAGAAGGGTCGGAAATTCCTAGGGAAGATCCTGCCTCATGGCCAGACAGTATAGAGAGTGAGTGTCATAGAGAGAACAAAGGAATTTCTTCCACCTCACAGAACTGGAGAACCGAACGACATTTATGTTCTGGAGAAGGTATAAAAGATTGGTGAAGAATCCAGCTACGAACAGGTCCGTTTGGTACAATTTTGTGAAACTCATGGGAGACAATACGGCCACATTACCATAATGCTGTTTATACAATAGCCTCAGATATGAGGCTTACATCTAATTGTTGTATAAGATGAATGAGTGAGGATGATACTGTTTGTGAAATTGTGTAATGTAATTTTGGACTGTTTAATGAAGGAAACTCCAATTCCCTTTGGAGTTTAACTAAATCAGAGGACCGCCTATGAGCACAGTTATGGTCTTGCGTCCTGGGACAGGCCCTTTTCTGCTCTTCCGGGAAAAAAACCCGCCCGGGTTTTCTATCACCAAACCAGCTTACCTCGATAACGAGAGGGTCAAGGTTTGAGAGGAGACCGAGCTTACCTCAATTACGAGATGACTTAAGGTTGCAGACCAGCTTACCACGAGAGGGCCAAGGTTTGAGTAGAGACCATAAACCTAAGGTTTGAGTAGATGGCTGAATTTTTTTAACCATACCACGTGGTTAAACTCTTAGACTATCGATACCGACAGAATAAGAACAAGTCTTTGGTATCATTGAATGCGAAGACCGACAACCGCCGAAACATCTATTCTATAACGACATGAATGAATGTCACTCTGAACTATCCATTCTAACCACGACAGAGAGAGCGCGGACAAACTCTCCAACAGAAACAAACTTTTCAACAGAGATCCCAACGACACACTGAGCGTAAATATATATATTGATTGCAATTGTTCCCGAATGAGTGAGCGTTCATGTGTAAAGGATTAGCATTTCAATTGTTATAATTATCACTCTGTCTAACAAGCTGCCATGACGGTTTAGCCCACTAGGGCACATCCCCCTATAATTTCTTTGTAAACATATCTAATTTGTTTGTTTGTGTGATGCATTTCTGTGAATTACTTAGTTAGTAAATAAATGATTTTAAGACAATTGATGTATGGATGACTCATAGTGAAGACTGGGTTCGTGCAGATAACCAACAATTTACGACATTTGGAATGAGACTAATGTGAGGTAAATAATAATTTATTAATTCGAAGACTAATTGAGAAGATATTAAAATATGAAAGTTATATTAGGAAAATTATAACTTTGTAATCTGAATATTTTCCTTGGTTTCCCCTGACTTCCTAGTTAATTACAGTTACATGATTAATCCGTTTAATCGCGTAATAATAATTACAGAGTTATTTGATAAATAAGTCTTCAGTTTTAATGATGCCAAAGACACGACACTAGTATCATCTCATCAGCTTGACCTGGCACAACAAGTGCAGGAATGATACGTCAAGATCATACATTGCCTCACTCAGAGTGCATGCCATTGATCCACTTTAGCGTAGGGCCATTTTCAACAGAGACAGGTGTGTAGAATAAACTGTCAGCCCTCTTTATTCCCTGTGCCCCTTGAAAAACGACAGTTTTGTGGTCTGGGATACTGTTGCTGTCAAGCTGGTATAGTGACTCACGATCTTCCATATCATCAATG
The DNA here is from genome assembly GCF_045679555.1 of Salvelinus alpinus. Taxonomy (NCBI): domain Eukaryota; kingdom Metazoa; phylum Chordata; class Actinopteri; order Salmoniformes; family Salmonidae; genus Salvelinus; species Salvelinus alpinus. The sequence goes on from NC_092100.1 coordinate 57,220,565, forward strand.
GTGGTGATGGGAGTCTCACTCTTATGATCTGCACTGTCCTCTCCTGAGCGCAGACCAGTTAATTTCCATGCTCCAACGGAGTTGTGGTTCTCTTCATCTCCCGGGCAGTTGCGCCTTGAGTGGTCAGCTGAATGACACCTGAAACACCGCCTGTTCTCACGGCAGAGTAGCATCATGGCACACAGAGCATGGTGTGGCATTCAGGTGTTCAATCTTGGGTAGTTTACTAGCAGTCCTTTTCCCTGAGTTAGACTGAGCTGGGCCAGGCAGCAAGACACTCTCTAGCATATCAATTGCTCTCTAGAGTAACGGTGGGGTGTGCGAGGGGTAGTGCATCATCAGTTTACCTCGTCATGTCAGTCATTGCATACCTTAGAGAGCTATTTATAACTTGGCAGAAATGTCCAGATCAACTAGCCCATGTCAGCTAATGTTTTTTAGCCCACTCAAATATCCCATGATCTCACATAAAACATGGTAAAATGTGTAGAATTCTAGGAAATTGGTTTTAAAACGGCAATAATTTACTCTGCACCCCATGACAAAATGTGTAGAATTGCAGGAAATAAGCGTTAAACCTGCAAAATGTTCTCTTCTTAACAGTTTGTATCATGAACAGTGCTAGACGTGGCGTGTGCGCACACAGAATGTTCCCCAATGCCTGAGTGAAAAAGTTTGGGAACTCCTGCTCTAGAACAGTGATCTGAGCTCTTGTTGTGGCTGTGGCTCCTGTTTATCTGCGAATCGGACTGAAGTAAAAGTAACCTTCATTCTGTTTACTGAGATTCTCTTACTCGTTTCTCTATGCACTTTTGCATTGGCTTTGAAGCTCATCTCAGCATTGTAGTCGTTTAGCACATCTTCTACTGTGCAGACCACTTGTCAATAGTCCTGGTTCTGAATGTGAAGGCTAGTTCTTTGCTTGGACAGTTCCTGATGAACATGTAAGTAATGCCTGTGTTGAGATCATCCTTTGCCTTACCCTGCTCCTTCAGGCCTTCTGTAGCTCGATTCAGTCTCAACCAGTATTCATATGGATCCTGCTGTTCTTTGAGTAGAATTGTGCAGAAGTCTTCGAGTGGGATATACAGTGGGGAGAACAAGTATTTGATACACTGCCGATTTTGCAGGTTTTCCTACTTACAAAGCATGTAGAGGTCTGTAGTTTTAATCATAGGTACACTTCAACTGTGAGAGACGGAATCTAAAACAAAAATCCAGAAAATCACATTGTATGATTTTTAAGTAATTAATTTGCATACATACCGTACCAGTGAAAAGTTTGGAGATGAGATCCCACGAGGTGAGATCTTGCATGGAGCCCCAGACCGAGGGTGATTGACCGTCATCTTGAACTTCTTCCATTTTCTAATAATTGCGCCAACAGTTGTTGCCTTCTCACCAAGCTGCTTGCCTATTGTCCTGTAGCCCATCCCAGCCTTGTGCAGGTCTACAATTTTATCCCTGATGTCCTTACACAGCTCTCTGGTCTTGGCCATTGTGGAAAGGTTGGAGTCTGTTTGATTGAGTGTGTGGACAGGTGTCTTTTATACAGGTAACGAGTTCAAACAGGTGCAGTTAATACAGGTAATGAGTGGAGAACAGGAGGGCTTCTTAAAGAAAAACTAACAGGTCTGTGAGAGCCGGAATTCTTACTGGTTGGTAGGTGATCAAATACTTATGTCATGCAATAAAATGCAAATTAATTACTTAAAAATCATACAATGTGATTTTCTGGATTCCGTCTCTCACAGTTGAAGTGTACCTATGATAAAAATTACAGACCTCTACATGCTTTGTAAGTAGGAAAACCTGCAAAATTGGCAGTGTATCAAATACTTGTTCTCCCCACTGTATATGAGTATTGACTGCAGCTGAAATGTTTCCTTAGGAGACCATTAATGGCATCCGAGTTAGTATGAATGTCACCGTTTCTGATTCCGATTTAGACTACATCTTTTGTTCTGTGCCTGAGATGGATGAGAATCTTTTCGGCCTGTTCCTCTTTTTTCATGTTTCATGGGCTGGTGCACCAACTGAAAAAGTTTGTGGCACGAGTGCCACCTGGGGAGAACGTTAGTCTGGAGCCCTGTAAAATGTCTTATTTGACACCAAATCAACAGTAGTTGATATGTTATCAGTATGATACAAATGTGAATTACGACAACTTAATGTCAGTTTTTATCCCAGGGCATTCAATTCTTAACTCGCCCACAACAATTGTGGATTACCCAGAATTCCATACCCTTACCACTGAGTGCATTAGACAATGTAAGCACACTAATGTGCCAGGAGTTGGCGTAGTACCCATTTTATGCAGGAATTTAACAATTTATTTACACTTTTACATTCAGAAATGTATCAAGTTGGGAATATACCAGCTGACATTAATACAAATAAAAAGTAATTTTATTGACAATGACCTGTAATTTTACTGTCACAACAACCTGTCATCTTGTCTCTCCAGGTGTTTCCAGGTCTTCAAAGTCATCCATCAGTTAGTAGATACAGAGGAGGACATTCTTATGGTAAATTACACATTGTCTATGGTCACTTATTTGCAGCTTCACTAACTTAAACAATCTCACCCATAAACCTAACACTATTAACTCGATGGAGCCTGGAGCCAGTCTAGCATTGAACACGTTTGAAAAAATCTGTCCTTGTTTCTAGGTTGCCAAAGATGTCATCAGGGAGTTCGCAGCTGATGGAGTAAAATATCTAGAACTGAGAAGTACCCCACGGAAGGAGAAGACCACAGGCAAGGCCACAAGCTAGACACACTGGATTGGATCGCTTATATGCAGGGCTTCGCTTACATTTGTTTTGTATTACTTAGGAATGACAAAGAGAAGGTATGTGGAAACTGTCATCGAGGCCATCCGTCAATGTAAAAATGAGGGAGTTGACATTGAAGTCAGGTATGTTTTCAATGCATTTGTAATGCTTGCTTTACTTTTGAATGGTATGTTTTCAATGCATTTGTAATGCTGGCTTTACTTATGAATGGTATGTTTTCAATGCATTTGTAATGCTGGCTTTACTTATGAATGGTATGTTTTCAATGCATTTGTAATGCTTGCTTTACTTTTGAATGGTATGTTTTCAATGCATTTGTAATGCTTGCTTTACTTTTGAATGGTATGTTTTCAATGCATTTGTAATGCTGGCTTTACTTATGAATGCTGAAGTGCTGTTTCCAAACAATCAAGGACAGAGCCTCGTGTGGCTGTTAAGAGCATGGCGCTTGCAATGCTAGGGTTGTGGGTTTGATTCCCACAGGGGACCAGTACAAAAAAGTATGAACATGTATTCATTATCTGGATAAGAGCAAATGCTAAATGACTGAAATGTAAATGTGGGTAGAAATTGGTATGGTAATAACTATAAAAAGTTATAGTAACTTACAATGAAATTTTTTCCCCCCATTTAGGTTCCTGGTAGCTGTTGACCGTAGGAATGGGGCTGAGGTTGCTATGGAGACTGTTAAACTGGCAGAGGACTTCATGCTGTCTACCGATGGTCTGGTGGTGGGGCTGGACCTCAGTGGAGATCCTACGGTCAGTAGTGGATCAGTGCCTTGCGTGCTTATGGTTGACACGTTTCTCAAGATGTCATAAATGCACTGATTCTAAGTCACTCTGGATAGGAGCTTCTGCTAAATTACTGAAATGTAAAATGTTTCTTATTTCCAAGGTGGGCCATGGCAGAGATCTCCTTCCCGCCTTGCAAAAAGCCAAGAACTGTGGACTAAAACTCTCTCTACACCTGTCAGAGGTAGGTAGCATCAAAACTTAACTGATTCAAGCAATTCCAAATGATATGTTTTATCCATAAGTTTTTCATTAGTTTTGACAAATGCAATGTTCCAGGTGCCATCTCAGGCAGACGAATCAGAGCTGCTGCTAAACATTCCACCTGACCGGATTGGTCATGGGACTTTCTTACACCCTGAAGTGGGCGGGTCACAAAGCCTGGTTGATAAAGTGCGGAAGCATAACACACCTCTGGGTAAGAATAGTATGTTCAGGGCAGGAAAGACAGTCTAGTGATTGCTCTAAAAGGGTTATTTATTGTCCAGTCAACCTGTCTTCTGCAAAACTTGATTTTGTTGTTGATCTAAATGATATATATTTTAAACAATCAAGGCTAAAGGATATAGAAACTGTTTTTAGTGTTGATCTTGTTGTAGCTAATGTTGCCTCTATCCAAGCATTCATATACTGTATTTTTCCTAAACCTTTCCCCGCAGAACTATGCCTAACCTCTAATGTCAAGGGTCAGACAGTGTCATCCTATTCTCAACATCACTTCCTGTACTGGTACCAAATGGGACACCCTAGTGTGATCTGTGTAAGTGTTTGCCCGAAATGTGTCTGACGCATAAACGTTTAACTATTAATTCAACACTTCTGTTTTACTTGCAAGTCAGAGTTACATACTTATCTTGTGGGAGTACTCTTGTTTTCAGACAGACGACAAGGGGGTGTTCTGCACGGACTTGTCTAAGGAGTACCAGTTGGCAGCCTCTACCTTCAACCTCAGTCAGGAGGACATGTGGACTCTGTCCCAGAAGGCGATAGACTGCACCTTCGCCCCAGACCTAAAGCAGCAGCTACACCAGAAGTGGCTGGAGCTACGGCCAACGCTGTTCCAGTCATGACAGACAGAAAGCGCTGCTTGACATCTATGGGTTCAGAATCACCAATCTTGACCATTTGAGTAGTTATGAGATGTAGATTAGTGATTCCGGCAGAGTTTTTTTCCCTTCTTCACACGTTCTTCTCAGAATAGCTGAAGAATGCAGGACCATGAGTCATGTACAAAAGGGAGACATTTTGTATTAGTAAAGTAGTTTATCAATAAAACATACATCAAGTTGCTTTTACTTGTCTCCCAGTTAGTATAAAGGTCTCATGTAGGCTACTTTACTTTCCATGCGAAACTCATTCTCCGCAAACAAATACTAGAACAGACGGCAGGCACGTTGTCCATTCACAGAAGATCGAGGCAAGGTGACATATCTGGGTCATATTATACAAAAAGTAAAACGTATGCTCATCATTCAATGAATCGTCTTTAAGTATGTTGATCCTTGCAGATTCCAACTCATCTGAATGTAAGCAACTCCATATTGTTGGTACTGGATTAAATGAGCCGGTTACAGTAGGTACAGGAAAAGGCAGGTGATGATAAATTGGGCTAGGTGGTGGAACCATATCAAATAATTATATTTCTATGGGTGGAACTGTCACCACTGTATGCTGTCTTCTATCCTCAGGTGGTGGGTACATAAGAAAGTCTAAAAGATTATAATTTTCATTCTATGGATGGTACTCTGTCCCATTCCATCCAACCCTTGGGTACAGAGAAAGGTGACACTGCCATTGGTCAAAGCACAGTCCTACTGCTGTAAACTAAAATAAATGAAATAATTAAACCCATTTGAACAACAAACAAATAAAAAACATTATGAATTATGTTCAGTTTGTTTTTGGGGGAAATATCTAATGGGGTGTTAATGTCTTGTTCTTTTCTAAAGTGGTTCTAAGTGTCTGGATCTGGCAGGTCATATCGAGACGGACTTTAAATGATAAAAGTAGATTCAGCGTGATGAAGCTGCCACGAGCAGCACCGCAGATAGACTGTAGACGGGAGGGAAGTGCATCTGCGACAGCCTCAAGTCAGACAGTTTCCAACAGCAAGGTTTGATCAACATTGCAGTGTTTATAAAAGGCTTTCTTTATAATGTCGAGATGAACACATTTTGAACCCCCATATCACACATTGTACAATCAATTAGTGAGAGCCTTAAATAAAACATTTTGGGAAATATAATGTATATATTTCATCTCTCTACTCTTGGCAAATTGGTTTGTTTCATTCACGTCATTGGTCAAACAAAAACACCCTAATGATTGGTTGACAATAGAACTTCCCACAATGCAGGCGGCGGCTGCAGGATGAAACTGCAGAAACTTGCAGTCAAAACTCCATGACCTTTCAACACATGATTTTTGTCAAGTTCATGCAATCAACAATTTGGTGCAAGTCGGACGACTTCTATCCCGGAATGCAAAACACACAAAAAAAAAGCGGCTGCTCAACTGCGCCCATTCAGACGATGCATGATGCAAGACTGCTCTCACAGTCTAACAGAGTATCTGTGGCATGCGCACGGGTAACTACGGGAACAATACAGCGGAGAAGCATCACGCTTCAGCGCTCCTGGTTGTTGCGGAAATGGACCAATTACCATGGTTTACTTCGTAGCATCTACGTACGGCATCTCGCTGAATCTACCTTTAAACCCAACCTAAGACCTGACCCAGCAGCTTGTGCATTGCTGCCCCAGTGACAAGAAGGTCTCCCAGCCTTCTTTCTGTCCATAAGACAAACTAAATTATATAAAACGAAATAGAAGTGTTTTTATGAAACTAACTAGTAAAGTGGATCTGAAAAAAATCTTTAAGCTAATATAAAAACAACTATAATTTACACTATAACGGCCTCTTTTCAAACTTGTTCTTCTCCTTGCCTCCTCCCTTCTTCATCTTCTTCTTCAGTTTGCCGTGTCGTGTATCTCCTCCCTCGTTTTTGTCTGGCCTCGGCTGCTCATACTTCCTCTTCTTGTCACTGTTGGAGAACAGACAGTGTTACATGATGAGCCGTAATAATAAATGCCATTTAGAAAATGCTTAACAAAGCGATTCACAGTAGCGCATGCAAACATTTTCATATGGGTGGCCCCACCATAAAAACACTGAAAATTCTTAGCCCTTTCCCATAGCCCTAACCCTTTTATGTTTGCAGTTATGTAAGGTGTAAGCAATACGGTGTAATTCTACTAACTCACTGCTTATACCTATCCAGACCCTTCGGGGCCGAGACGAAGGTAGCATATTACATTTTTATAGCAAGGATTCTAGATGCTTCTCCTCTTACCTCTTTATGCTGACGACAGCTGTCTGTCCTGCTTTCTTCAACACCTGGTCCCATTCCTCGTGATCTCCTCGGATCAGGTACTGTTGCAGGTCCATCTCCTTGACCTTCTCCATGTCCTGTTTGTGTTTCTCCTGGAACTCTTTGGCTGCCTCATCCTGGGGAGAATTTTTTTTTTTTTTTTATCTATGATGGACTCATATAATCACTGCACCATTGCATATTATGGTCTACCTATCCATTTGTTGTCATGCCATTCATAAAAACGGAGGAGAGTTTCGTACTAGATCATCATTGAGGGTTTTGACCGTGGGCTCCATGGAGATGTCTTTAGATACAACCATCTCTGCCTCAATGGCCTTCTCCTGGATTCTGTTGAAGAACTAAAACAGCACACAAACATGGTGAAAATAACTACATGGGTAATAATGAATCAACTAGCTGTCATTGTCTGAGACACAGTAAGTACGAGACGTTAAAAACTTTAGGACATTTCATCATACAATACATTTTCTAGGAACTAACGTTTTTTTTTGGGTTCCCTACTTATAGCTAAGCAGGATGGATAGAATGGTAGAGTAAGAAATGAATTACATTTCCCCTCATGGCTACTAAATGTGTCTTCTCACCTGCACTACTTTCCTGATGAGGCGGTTGAACAGTCCCATGAGCTGAGAACTGGGCAGGTCAATCTCCTTCTCCAGCTGGTCCACTGATTTATGCTGCAGCCCCACACCTAGCAACAGAGCCTGGAGATGAACAGACGGGGTTAGACTAGTAAAAATTTAAAAAGAGGGGGATAGACAAGAGTTACACTACATTAAGAAAGAGGGAGAGAGTATGTGTGACGTCCTACTCACACACTGTGCGGCGGACAGGGTCACGTCTCCCAGCTGTTTGAGGAAGAACATGCGTGCCACGGCAGGGATGAGGTCCATGATGAGGTGGTAGTCCACCATGTTCCTAGAGTACATCTCCAGACGCTTCAGATCATAGGGGCTGAACTGACCAGACAGCTCAGAACTGCTCAGGGCTGGGGAGGAAAAAGCAGGTGAGACATTGAGAACCACTTGTCTGTAGCCCAAATCATTCAAAAGTACTGGCCCAAAACATTCAAAGGTTAGACTGTCAACAGGTGGGGAGACCCATTTTGGTCTAGTTAGATAACCTCGGGGACAGTGGTGGTCGGATTTTTGACTGGTGGGGAGGGAAGGAGAGAGTGAAGGGGAACTTACCGGAGCTGGCATCCGTCTTGGTGGCGCTCTTGTTCTGCAGGATGTTGAGGGCCATACTGGGAGAGAAGCTGCTGAACTGGTAGGAGAGCAGAGACAGGAAGCGCCGACGGAAATCTGGAAGAAACAAAGACGAGGTGAGTTGTAAATGCAGAGGGAGAATAGAGTAGAGCATCCGATGACACTTTATTTCCCACTAAGAGACCGAACACACAAGCCTCACCTTTCCAGAAGGCGGACAGCCACTGGCCCTGTTCAGGAGCCTCCGCTGTGTTGAGCTCCTTCAACATCACCAATGAGTGCTCCCCCGTCAGGTCATTCTGGGAATGACAACACCACACCATGGGTCAAGAGACAAAACCAAGCATTACGATAAGCAAAACTCCAACTGCATCCAATTGCAGCCCAATGTAAAGTAGTAAATTGTGAATTGTAGACATTGTCCACTTACAGGGGTTTGCCGCAAATAGACAGGGACAAAACCAGCTTTCTTCCAAAACCTGTGCGGTAACAAAAAAAATAATGATTAGTACCTGGGAAAAAACAGAGGTGATGAAGCCAAATGCAGAGTTTCCCAGTGTCAGTAAACACCAATTATGTATATAAATCTATCTATGGTAAATAACACTTACTTGAGCAGCGGAGGTGTGAGGCCATAGGATACTCCCAGGTATTCTAGTCTCTCGGCCCTCCTCTCACTCAGCTTCAGAAGCAGAGGAGGGAGGTCCTTCCTAGGGTGCAACACCTCTTCTAGGAGGCTCACCGCCTATATATTAACAACACTGTTAGCAAAGCACCTCCAACAGAGTGACCAACAACCAACTCCGCTCAATGCTGCTCTTTGGAGTCAATGTGAGTCTGGATGACTTTTCTCCCTGTGGATGTGATTTGTACTCATGGAATGTGTATGTTCAGGGGAAGGTTTTTCTGTTGGCGAGTGTGCAAGTGTTTCCAGGCGTTTGTGTGAGTGAGGCATTACCTCGCTGGTGACAGAGGTGATCTGGCTGTTAGCGGTCTGTGCGTTCTCATCCATGTAGGGGAACTGACCCTCGTAGTACAGCTGTAACTGTTGCACTGCTCTGGAGCCATAACCCATCTCCAGGACAGACAGGGAAACAACCAGTTAAAGGGATACTTCTGGATTTTGGCAATGAGGTCCTTTATCTACTTCCCCAGAGTCTGGGGTGCAGTTTGAAGGAAGTTGCTGACAAGCATTAGCGCAATGACTGGAAGTCTATGGGTAGATGCCAATAGACTTCCAGTCATTGCACTGTTAGAAGTAGTTTTGCAAGCCAATGCTAACGTCCTTCATACTGGATACAAAGGCATAAAAAAACAGTATCCATGAGTTCATCTGACTCTGGGGAAGTACATTACCAGTCAACAGTTTAGACACCTACTAATTCAAGGGTTTTTCTTTATTTTCTACATTGTAGAATAATAGTGAAGACATCAAAACTATTAAATTACACATATGGAATCATGTAGTAATCAAGAAAGTGTTAAACAAATCTAAATATATTTTCAATTGTTCAAAGTAGCCACCCTTTGCCTTGATAACAGCTTTGCACTCTTGGCATTCTCTCAACCAGCTTCATCTGAAATGATTTTCCAACAGTCTTGAAGGAGTTCCCACATATGCTGAGCACTTGTTGACTGCTTTTCCTTCACTCTGCGGTCCAACTCATCCCAAACTACTTCTAACATCAAACAAGTGAAATGGCGGTACAGGGACAAGGTGGAGGCGCAATTCAACTGCTCAGACACGAGACGTATGTGGCAGGGTCTACAGGAAATAACGGACTACAAAAACAGCCACGTCACGGATACCGACGTCATGCTTCCAGACAAACTAAACACCTTCTTTACCCGCTTTGAGGATAATACAGTGCCACCGTCGCGGATCGCTAACAAAGACTGCCCCTCCCCCTCCTCAGTGGCTGACATGAGTAAAACATTTAAACATGTTAACCCTCGCAAGGCTGCTGGCCCAGACGGCATACCTAGCTGCGTCCTCAGAGCATGCGCAGACCAGCTGGCCGGGGTGTTAATGGATATATTTAAATCGCTCCCTATCCCAGTCTGTTGTCCCCACATGCTTCATGGCTACCATTGTTCCTGTACCCAAGAAGGCAAAGATAACTTTACTAAATGACTACCACCCCATAGCACTCACTGCTGTCATGAAGTGCTTTGAAAGACTGGTCAAGGAGCATATCACCGCCACCTTACCGGCCACCCTAGACCCACTTCAGTTTGCATACCGCCCCAACAGGTCCACAGATGACGCAATCGCCATTGCACTGCCCTATCCCATCTGGACAAGAAGAATACCTATGTAAGAATGCTGTTCATTGACTACAGCTCAGCATTCAACACCATAGTACCCTCCAAGCTCATCATCAAGCTGGAGGCCATGTGTCTCAACCCCTCCCTGTGCAACTGGGTCCTGGACTTTGACGGGCCGCCCCAGGTGGTGAAGGTAGGAAACAACATCTACACTTCGCTGACCCTCAACACTGGGGATCCGCAAGGGTGTGCTCAAACCTCTCCTGTACTCCCTGTTCACCCATGACTGCATGGCCATGCATGCCTCCAACTCAATCATCAAGTTTGCAGACGACACAACAGTAGTGGGCTTGATTACCAACAACGACGAGCCAGCCTACAGGGAGGAGGTGAGGGAACTCGAAGTGCGGTGTCAGGAAAACAACCTCTCACTCAACGTCAAAACAAAAAGGAGATGATCATGGACTTCAGGAAACAGCAGAGGGAGCACCCCCCCTATCCACGTCGAAGGGACAGCAGTGGAAAGTTAAGTTCCTGGGCATAAACATCACAGACAAACTGAAATGGTCCACCCACACAGACAGTGTGGTGAAGAAGGCGCAACAGTGCCTCTTGAACCTCAGGAGGCTGAAGAAATTTGGCGTGTCACCCAAAACCCTGACAAACTTTTACAGATGCACAATCAAGAGCATCCCATCGGGCTGCATCACAGCCTGGTACGGCAACTGCACCACCCTCAACCGCAAGGCTCTCCAGAGGGTGGTGCGGTCTGCACAACGCATCACCGGGGGAAAATTACCGGCCCTCCATGACACCTACAGCACCCGATGTCACAGGAGGCCAAAAAGATCATCAAGGACAACAACCACCCGAGCCACTGCCTGTTCACACCGCTATCATCCAGAAGGCGAGGTCAGTACATGTGCATCAAAGCTGAGACAGAAGCTGTTTCTCAATCTCTATCTCATGGCCATCAGACTGCTAAACAGCAATCACTAAATCAGAAGCTGCTGCCTACATCGAGACCCAATCACTGGATACTTTAATAAATGGATCACTAGTCACTTTAAACAATGCCACTTTAATAATGTTTACATTTCTTATATTACATGTATATACTGTATTTTATACCATCTACTGCACCTTGCCTATGCTGCTCGGCCATCCATATACTTATATGTACATATTCTCATTCACCCCTTTAGATTCGGGTGTATTAGGTAGTTGTTGGGAAATTGTTAGATTACTTGTTAGATATTACTGCACTGTCGGAACTTGAAGCACAAGCATTTCGCTACACTCACTTTAACATCTGCTAACCATGTGTATGCAACCAATTTTTATAGATTTTTTAAAATTTGTAACCATCTCAATTGGGTTGAGGTCGGGTGATTGAGGCCAGGTCATCTGATGCAGCACTCCATCACTCTCCTTCTTGGTCAAATAGCCCTTACACGGTGTTAGGTGAGCCTTGAATTCTAAATAGATCACTGACTGTGGGTACCACACATGCAGAGAATATCCGTTCACCTACTCTGCGTCTGACAAAGACACGGCGGTTGGAACCAAAAATCGCACATGTGGACTCAGACCAAAGGATGGATTTCCACCGGTCTAATGTCCATTGCTTGTGTTTCTTGGCCCAAACAAGTCTTCTTTTTGGTGTCCCTTAGTAGTGGTTTCCAATTCGATCATAAAGGCCTGATTCACGCAGTCTCCTCTGAACAGTTGATGTTGAGATGTGTCTGTTACTTGAACTCTGAAGCATTTATTGGGGCTGCAATATGAGGTGCAGTTAACTCTAAATGAAATTAACCTCTGCAGCAGAGGTAACTCTTGGTCTTCCTTTCCTGTGGCGGTCCTCGTGAGAGCCAGCTTGATGGTTTTTGAGACTACACTTGAATAAACTTTCAAAGTTCTTGAAATTTTCCAGATTGAATCACCTTCATGTCTTAAAGTAATGGAATGTCATTTCTCTGTGCTTATTTGAGCTGTTCTTGCCATAATATGGATTTAGTCTTTCCCCAAATAGGGCTATCTTCTGTATACCACCCCTACCTTGTCACAACACAACTGATTGGCTCAAACGCATTAAAGGAAAGAAATTCCACAAAATAACTTTTAAAAAGGCACACCTGTTAATTGAAATGCATTCCAGGTGACTACTTCATGAAGCTGGTTGAGAGAATGCCAAGTGTGTGCAAAGCTGTCATCAAGGCAAAGGGTGGCTAATTTGAAGAATCTCAAATATATTTTGATTTGTTTAACACTTTTTTGGTTACTACATGATTCCATATGTGTTATTTCATAGTTTTGATGTCGTCACTATTATTCTACAATGTAAAAAATAGTAAAAAATAAAAACCCTTGAATGAGTAGGTGTGTCAACTTATGACTGGTACTGAAGATTAAGGGCCTGATTGGCAAAATCACACTGTAGCCCCACATAGTCAACACACCTACATACAACTCAATCGCTTTGGAAAGTCAGAACCAAAATATGTCTGTTTAGAGAGCTGCACTGCACAAGCACAACTGACAAACCACGAAATACAGGGGGAAAAAACAGAACTTACCCCCTGATAGTCAGGGTTGACAGCGATGCGCACCACCCTGCCTCCAGACAGACTGCCAAACTCTGGGTCTTGGAACTGCAGAGAGAGCACAACGTTAGAACTGATCAATGGCAATAGTGTGAGATTATCAGTGGGAAACCATATGGCTCCAGGCTTTAGGCCTGTATTCTCAATACCTGCTCTGACACGGTCCAGGGGATGAGGTCACCGGAAGCCTTCTTTCCTCTGGACAGACTGTTGAGGATGGACTGACGAGAGATCTCTCCTTCCAGACACACCTGAGAGGAACATCACGCACACACACATAAACAAACTTTAGTCTTATCCGATGATGATGATGATGATTTCTACTATTGCTTGTGAGTTTGCTGACTGTAGAATCCGATGCTGCATGCACACTGTCTGCCACAGACAGAGTACACAAAGGCCTGTCCCATTGAGGCCGGTGCAGGCATTGTCATATGCCGGTTGCTTTGCCAGGCTACGTTTAGTCCTTTTCCCCTCAACCAACTGCACTCCTTGATGATGGTGGAGGCCGCGCCAGGTGGAACGATCCACAGCAACAGTCTGGAGGGAGGCAGGGTCTATCCCACACTTCTTTGGTGACGTCCTCAGTTGGTCCTTTAGCCGCCTTCTCTGCCCACCTGCATAGCAACGACCAAGTTGTAGCTGTCCGTACAGCAGCTTCCGTGGCAGGCGATCCTCTGCTATCCGGATGGCATGTCCGAGCCATCTAAGCTGGCGGTGTGCGATGGACGCCTCAATGCTCTTGCAGTTGGTTCTCTGTAGGATCTCTGAGTGTGGAACACGGTCCTGCCAGGTCACTTTCAATATGCGTTGGAAGCATTTAATGTGAAAGGACTCCAGCTGTTTTAAGTGCGGCTGTTGAGTGTTCATGGTTCACATCCAGAAAGGAGGGTATATACAAACACTGCAACTTTGGTGTGTAGGTGCAGGTCGCTGTTAAATTCTTGATTCTGGATATCCTGGTCAATGTTGCAATCTTCCAATATTTAAAGTGTGGTAGAAGAGCAAGTGAGGAGCATGGTTTTCGTTAGCCAGTAATAGCCAGCCTTTGACCAACATTTTTTTCTTCAAAGCAGATCATTTAAAGTGGTGTGTGCGGCTAACTGTCCAGGAGAAGGAAAATAATGCTATTAAACCTATTCGTTGATGGAAATACAGTACATTCGACTGGTCATGCTTATCGGTCTACTGGTTCATTTGCATAATTTAGTGGAATTAAATTGGCGCTTGCACAATATATTCGTTATGCATCTTATTTATCATGAGTACAGCATAGAGATACAGAGCCTTTGAGCTGAAAATCTGTCAGACAGCGCAAGAGCTGCTGCTACAGCACCTAAAAAAAGCAAATCCTTTAGGCAACAGAAGGCATGCTTCATCAGCGAGTCACACACCACTTTGCAATGAACTGGAGACCATAAGAATTTTGAAAACACATACTTAATTGTTTGAAACCTGAACGTTTTACTACACGAGGCATATCTTACCTTCAAAGTAGCCTAGCCAAAATCAGACTATATTCTTGGAGGCAATTATTTTATATCAACTTTATTTCATTGTCCAGTAGCCAACGGCACAATGCTTGTCATACTAGCAACACATGCTAGTTGTTGCACATTAGTTCTCCCCTTTCTCTAAATGTCCAACGGATATTTTCACGTCTGTCACATGAAACCGCTCGCATGTCACATACTGACCACACCGCTCGCGTGCGTTGTTGGAAAAATAAATTTGCACATACATGTTATTCAATCATTGCACCCACACTGCTCGCGAGCGTCTGCGTGGTCAGGCTAAAATAGAAGTTGGTTCTATTTGTGACGCTCAACGCGCCACAAATCCTGCCTCTCAAATCGCCTCATTGGTTTTTAGAAGCATACATATGTTTATAGCATATATATGCATAGCAATGTTTATATACCAGGATGAATGAGGTAGCAACAGCAAGCTAGCTAGCTAAATTGCCATAACTGTTTAATGCTTTTCAACCTATCCACAAATTAATATAATTGTTTGTTTTGTTCCATTTGTTTTGAGATTCCAACCTGCGTGTTCTGATCGCTTCTGGTGCGGGTGAACAAAATCAAATGTGTGTGCTTCCAGTTTGGTCAGCATGTAACTTGTGCGTATTACTGAGCTTATCCCCCTAGAGTCTATGTCGGCGCCACCACTGAAATCAAATTAGCATAATACAAAATCCCCATAACAATGTGTCCGTTTAAGCTGTCCGTTTAAGACTCATCCAATTTTTGTTGCATTGGATGAGTCTCTATTCACTGCATCTGCCGATGTCGCACTCCTGCATCTGCGGTGAAAGCAGAGTCAGATCGCCGTTTGTCAGACCATGAGACATCCCGAAAAATTGGTCTTCCCACAAAAACATCTGTAGCAGCCGAATGTTTTGGTCTGCAAACTATTAAGACCCTTCGAAAGAAATAGGACTCTCTCAAACTCGATGTTGACCGTTTCGCTCTACGACCCCCATAAGCGCCTTGGGTCTCGTTTATAGTTGGAACAGTCGATCTGCCAACTTCTGGCTGTAACGTCCAAACAATTTGGTCTACACACTAATATGAGACACTTTAGAACAAACTTCCTTTAGATTTACTTGGGTGGCGGTGGACGGGACTGTTCCATGTAGTGGATCTGTTAGTCAATGTGTTTGTATGGGCTAATAGCAGTAAGGCCAAATACAATCTCATCAAAAAATGTTTGGGGGAAACGTCAAGGTGTCTTAAAATTCAAAATCAAATAGCAAAATGATCCTTGGTATGAACGTCTTACAACAACTCCATATAGATTATTAGAACCCCACCTCCAGCTCCAGGGCTTAGACTAATGGGTTATAATGTGAAGAAATAAGTTTCTAAAAATGTTAAGCTAAATGTTCTGATCTGATGCATCAGACTCATTGCTTTAATGTTGTTTTTTTATGTAGTCCAGGCCTACTTATTTTTATGCATTTTGGGAACCATCATCCCACAACGGTCCCAGAGACTGTTTGGAATAGGCAAAAAACTTTTTTTTCCTACTGTGGGGACAGTAGACTGACATGGGCTAGTGATTTTGCTGTTCGTTACTCGTCTTGTTGGCTGAGGAAAAGCACATTCATTCTAACATCTTCAAAGTGTGCAATAGAATTTCGGTAAGAAGGACCGCACATCGTTGCATCCTCGACATGCATGTTATGTTAACATGAATTACCATCATCTAAAATGTGATTTGTCATTCTGAGCACTGTGGGTGGACACCGTAATCAGGTTATGAATGACAGAACAGCTATTTCCATGTTAAAATGTTATGGGATGCATCGTTCTCCATTGTTTATGATGGTAGGCCACTCTGGTAGGCCTACATTATGATCAAATAGCCACAGTAGCCTACATCTACAATTGATTGGTGTATCTCCAAAGCACAAGAAATCCAATCTTGTGCTGACAAATATGACATGCACAACATTTAAGATGCCCTAAAGACCACCCGCGGCCCAAGAAGTTGCGTTCGCTGTCCCCTCAGAAGTGCAGATGGGTCCACTCTGATAAAATAAACTAAGGTAGTGCAGAAGTGGGGTGAACACGTCGTAGCTCTCTTAAACCAACCGAATCCAGTTGACTACTTCATCTCCCACCCAACTTTTGAGGTCTGCGCCACCATCAGGTCACTGAACAAAATAAAATAAAAAGGGGGGGGGGGGGGGGCTCTCTCTGTACCAGTGCAGTTCACCTGCTCATCTCTGAGATATGGAGACATGAAAATATTGTCACCATATAAAAGAACAAGAGACAAATCCATCTGCAGCAACAGCAAGGGCATATCCCTCCTTGCAGTTGCTGGCAAAGCCATGCTCCGCAGATTCATCGACACCACCACTGAAGACCTGCTACCGGAGTCCCAGTGCAGCGTCAGAAAGAGCAGAAGCATGGCGGACATCATTTTCAGTGGACACCAACTGCAAGAAAAGTGCCGTGAATAGAAACGACATGTTCATGGCCTTTGTGGACCTCTCCAAGGCCTTCGACACAGTACCCCGTGAACTCCTTTGGAAGGGCCTCCTGCAGTATGGCTGCCCTGGGAAATTTGTGAACAAACTGCCCGAGTTCCATGAAGGGATGGTGGCCAGAGTAAAAGTTGGCATTCAGGAGTTTGAACCCTTTGGAGTCTCTCACCCGCATGAGCGAGCGAACACACACACACACACACACACACACACACACACACACACACAGAGACAAAAACAGACAAACTGACTGAGCTCAGTTTATTCACCTGTATGACAGCCAGGACCTCTGGCAGTGAGTTCTGTTTGGGAGGAACAGGAGGCAGTAGGCAGAAGAGGTGATGTGCCGGGGCGTCTGACAACATCTGCAGGTCGTTGGGAGAGTTCTGGAACCAACAGAAGGCAAACCGGTAAGAAAACAGATATACGCAGGAGGAAGGTTTGTCTATAGAGGAGCCACCAGGTTATTGGGACAGACATGAATGCCATTCTGGACAAATCTAATATGACCAACTGTAATCCACAGGCAACCAAGGCTCCAACATATATTATCTTATTACAACCTCATTGATGTCTGGTGAGTTCATAACGCTGATTTTTGTTGTTGTTGAAAAATAGTACACTTTCTTCAAAACACACAAAACATTCCCCAGGATCGATTTCGTACTGTTATCTACCTCAATTTTCTTAATAATTAAGAAAACAGAAAATCTACATATGAGCCGATCTGATCATTATGCTTACTACTGACAGATACACATTTAAGAAGTTCCAAAGAGAGTCACAAGATGGCGCTTTAATTTTTCCTTACCACAAAATCCTACTTTGTGAACAATTTGAAACTGAATTCATAATGATCAACAAAAACTGTCAATGATCCTCTGATTTTATGGGACGCCATCAAAGATTATTATTAAAAACAAGGATGCTGCATTTGCATCTGGACTGAATAATTCACAGTTAAAAGAAATCAGAATTGGAAAATTATAGTGTTCAAAGTATTTTTTCAGACCAGGTATCAGTAATGATAAATAAGCAACTATTGAATCTGAACCAGGTGAATTACTATCAAACCCAAATTAAATCAACCAAAGATTTTCAAGTTTGTATAAAAAAATAAATAATTGTACACTGATTATAAATCCACAACAAGTCAGATGGAGTCGTTTTTAAAAAAGGTATAAGAACTATTCTCTTAGCTGAGAAAGCCGGCGTTCTCTCTCTCTCCATGAACTCAACATGGCATTGAATATCATGAATAAAGGCAAATCACCTGGTTGGGATGGTACTCCTCCTGAGGTCTATTTAACATTTTGGAACAAATTAGGTCCACTGTTCAAAAGGTTTGTACAGCACTTATTTTGCCGTTTTTGTGTTCTCACCATCGCCCCCCTATCTTTGATAAGTAGAGATATACTATTTTCAAAAATCCTGTTATCCCGTCTCGAAACTAACTTAGCCAAATTGGTACATCCGGACCAAAGTGGGTGTGTTATCCTCAGATAACATCCGTCATCTATTACATACCTCACATGCTTCATCACAAACCAAAGCTCCTTGGGCAGTTACCTTTCGATGCAGAAAAAGCTTTTGATAGACTAGAATGGTCACACACACAGTACCAGTCAAACGTTTAGACCCCTACTAATTCAAGGGTTTTTCTATATATTTTTTTACTATTTTCTACATTGTAGAATAAGATTGAAGACATCAAAACTATGAAATAACATTTGGAATCATGTAGTGACCAAAAAAAGAAGTTCAATCGAAATATATTTTATATTTGAGATTGTTCAAAGTAACCACCCTTTGCCTTGATGACAGCTTTGCACACTCTTGGCATTCTCTCAACCAGGTTCACCTGAAATGCTTTTCCAACAGTCTTGAAGGAGTTCCCACATATGCTGAGTACTTGTTGGCTGCTTTTCCTTCACTCTGCGGTCCAACTCATCCCAAACCATCTCAATTGGGTTGAGGTCAGGTGATTGTGGAGGCCAGATCATCTGATGCACCACCCCATCACTCTCCTTCTTGGTCAAATAGCCCTTACACAGCCTGGAAGTGTGTTTTGGGTCATTGCCAAGCGTCGGCTGGAGTGATGTAAAGCTCACTATCATTGGACCCAAGAGCAATGGAAACACGTTCTCTGGTGTGATGAATCATGCTTCACCCTCTGGCAGTCTGATGGACGAATGCATTGTGCCAGCTGTAAAGTTTGGTGGAGGAAGAATGGTCTGGGGCTGTTTTTCATGGTTCGGGCTAGGCCCCTTAGTTCCAGTGAAGGGAAATCATGACGCTACAGCATACAATGACATTCTACACGATTCTGTGCTTTTAAGTACACGATTCTACCTTCAAAGTAGCCTAGCCAAAATCAGACCATATCCATGGAGGTAATAATTTTATATCAACTTTCTTTAATTGTCTAGTATCCAAAGGCACAATCCTAGTCATATTAGAAACACATGCTAGTTGTTGCATATTAGATCTCCTCTTTCTACATTTCTAACAGACATTTTCATCTCTGTCAGATGAAACCGCTCGCATGGTGTGGTGCGCTTCTCACAACAGTGTTGTCCCACTAATTGCATTATAGAACGCACATTCGGGCGTAGCCTACTGCCTTGAAGAAATAGTAGTTCATCAACATGTTAAGCTAAACGCTCTGATCTGTTGCATCACTCATTGCTTTTTAGCGTCACACACACAACTGTCCCAGAGTTAGTTTGGAATAGACTATTTCTCAACAAGCTGACCAATAGAATAGGTCAACTTCTCTACTCTGGGGGATAGTAGATTGACATAGGCTAGTGACTTTGCTGTACGTTACTCGTCTTGTTTGTAATCTAAGATAGAGATGTGGGGGGGTGTTACTTTTTGGATCTGTGGTATGATCCTGATGATCAATGCTTTGTATGTGTACTTTTTACTAGTGTGTGCAATGCTCAGGCTCACCTTGTAGTGCGAAGCCACATAGAGAGCCATGAGTCTCTGTAGGAAGGCTTCAGATGCCTTGTGGTAGCAGAACAGTGTGTCTCTGTTCACATAGTATCTGTACAACACAGGTTAAGGATGACGACAACAGCAGCAGCAACGACTAAGACAATCACATAGCGTGCCATTAAAGGCCACAATACTGAATTTGTTTTAGGGCCAAACAGCAGCCCTGTAAAGCTGAGGAATAACCACTGTACAGCATTATCTATTGCACCATGAAAGGATACAGGTCGCAGGTCTGTGGCAGGGGGCAGCCAGAGATGACTCTGGGGATGTTTAGACAGTCCAGACACAGCAGCTCGTTGAGCCACTTCTCTACAGGGTCTCCCATGGCATAACGGATGGACTCATGGAGGGACACCTCTTGGAGGGAGCGAGCTGGGAGAGGAGGAACACAATAATTAAAACACATTACAGGTACAGATGCAATGTACCGGTAATGTATTTTTTGTAAATCTTTCTTACAACCGCATTAGTCTTTCAATACTAGCACTGACTTTGCAGATAGTTATTTTGTAGAAAACTGGATTAGCAATGATTGTGATCGTTGGTTTTACCTACAGTAGTAGAATGCATTGAGTGCGAGTCTGGATAAGGTACATGTAAAATGTAGTAAGGGTGTCTTGGTCACCTGCATTTAGCCTGGCTGTGTTGGTGCTCCTGTTCTCTGCTGACAGACTCTGCTGGCTCTCTGAACTCTGCTGCCTCAACTGTTGGATCAACTTCAGGGAGAGAGAACGACCTGTGCCCTCATACCTTCAGGGATAAAAAGGGGTAATCAGGAACAGACAGTTTGCGCTATGGTGCACCGGGGGGGTCCAGAATCACATGCACACACGCCACTGACCCGTTGATGGTGGAGGCCATGAAGACCAGGTATGGTCCGAGCAGCTTCTTGACCAGAGGAAGGGGGATGGCTGCAGCCTCATCTATCACCAGCAGCTCAGCCTGACCCAGCTTCACTGAATCAGCTGGGTGGATGTACTGAATCGTCTGTCTATGCTCCTTAAAGATGTTGACTCGAACCACAGCCTTGCTGAACTCGGGGTTCAGAGACTGGATGATCTCATAGTCCAGGTGCTCCTGGGAATGGGAGAGGGATGTTTAAGTGAGGAATATATTTAATGAAGCTTCCATTGTCGGACATATAGTTCACTCACAGACAGACTGACTATAGGAGACAAAGAAAGAGAAGGGTCACCTGGTATTGAAGGGCATCGAAGCCTTTGAAGATGAATTCAAACAGAGTGTGCAGGTTGTCTGGGCTGGGGGAGGTGATGAAGATGTTGGAGTAGCTGTGGAGACGGACAACAGGACACTATGAGCAGCAGTATGTCACAGTATGGAGTGTGCGAGTAAAGGGACTCCACACAGATCGCGGTTAGCGAGTGCGTCTCCTCCAACACAGCGACAAGCACGCTTACGTAGATCAATCCAAAAGTGTAAAGACTCATGAGTGGTTTGTGTGTGAGAGAGATGAGGTCGGTGAATCGGCAGTAAACCGTACCCAAATGCCACAGCCCCAGCCACAGCCAGTCCCAGCGCTGCAGACTTGCCCCTGCCTCTAGCTGCAGTCAGAGCCACAGTGCTCCGCAGGGTCTTCTCTGAGATGGCCTCGATGAACTTCAGCACCGCCTTGGCCTTGGAGGGAGAGACCACAACAAACCAGAAGCTAAGAAACACACACCATGAATAACAGGATCTCCACTGAGAAGTGCAAAGCTTGGATATCAACAAGTCAATAAATGCTGTCCTACACCCATTTACCCAATTGTCTTCTGACAGGTGGCGTTACTACTATTATCATGTGATGCCAGTCTCAACCAGATCAGACGGATTCACGCTATCGGACGTAAGACAATATCCTATCCCCTTGTTTTATATATGAGAGTATGTCCTGACCTGGTCCATGGTCTTGCAGCTGTCCACCAGCACACCAACAGGCTGCGTGTCCTGTAGAGACTCCTTTAACTCCTTCAGCTCCTGTTCCCGTGGCGAAAGACTGTCCTCCTACAGGAAGGAGACCAATGATTGGTCAAAGGGTTAGTCAGGTTATAACCCAGAAGTCAATGAATGGAGTTTCCCTAGGCACGAAACTGAAGGAACCTTGCTCCAGTGTGTCCTAATCAACACGACCCAGGATTGCTGTGGAGCGTGGGATTGTGTGCCTACCTGAGTCTTGGGAGGAACAGGCTTGATGTTGGCAATGTGGCTGGAGATGGGCAGGACGTTGAGCTGGTCGTCAATGACAACACACGTCTTACAGGACGACAGAGATAGGATGAACCTGGAGGGGAGGGCAGTTAGTTACCATGGATATGGTATCAGTTAGGGTTATATGGCCCGTCAGTCATTTCAAAAGAACAAGGAAGCCCTTGTGAGAATAGTCCTCAAGAGTTGTAATTGGGCGGCCATATTTAAACTACACTGAACAAAAACAAACCGCAACATGTAAAGTGTTGGTCCCATGTTTCATGAGCTGAAATATCCCTGACATTTTCCATACGCACAAAAAGCTTGTGTCTCTCAAATTTGTTGACATACCCGTTAGAGCATTTCTCCTTTACCAAGATAATCCATCCACCTGACAGGTGTGGCATACATATCAAGAAGCTGATTAAACAGCATGACCATTACACAGGTGCATCTTGTGCTGAGGACAATGAAAGGCCACTAAAATGTGCAGTTTTGTCACACAACACAATGCCACAGATGTCAAGTTTTGAAGGACCGTGCAATTGGCATGCTGACTGCAGGAATGTCCACCAGAACTGTTGACAGAGAATTGACAGTTCATTTCTCTACTATAAGCCGCCTCGAATGTAATTTCAGAGAATTTGGCAGTACATCCAACCGGCCTCACAACTGTAGACCATGTGACCACACAAGCCCAAGACCTCCACATACGACTTCTTCACTAGAGACATCGTCTGAGACCAGACACCTGGACAGCTGATTAAATTGTGTATTTGCACAACCTAAAAATTTCTGCACAAACTGTCAGAAACCATCTCAGGGAAGCTCATCTGCTTGCTCGTGGTCCTCACTAGGGTCTTGGCCTGACTACAGTTCGGCATTGTAGTTGACTACAGTCAGCAAATGCTTAACTTTGGTGGCCACTGGCACGCTGGAGAAGTGTGCTCTTCACAGATGAATCCCGGTTTCAACTGTACCGGGCAGATGGAAGACAGCGTGTATGGCGTCATGCGGGCGAGCGGTTTGCTGATGTCAACGTTGTGAACAGAGTGCCCTATGGTGGCGGTAGGGTTGTTATGGGCAGGCATAAGCTACAGACAACGAACACAATTGCATTTTTGAAAGCACAGAGATACCGTGACGAGATCTTGAGGCCCATTGTCATGCCATTCATCCGCCGCCATCATTTAATGCTTCAGCATGATAACGCACAGCCCCATGTCACAAGGACCTGTACACGATTCCTGGAAGCTGAAAAAGTCCCAGTTCTTCCATAGCCTGCGTACTCACCAGACATGCTCTGGATCTACGTTTACGACAGTGTGTTCCGGTTCCCGCCAATATCCAGCCATTGAAGAGGAGTGGCACAACATTTCACAGGACACAATCAACAGCCTGATTGCGATGCATGAGGACCCTACTTTTTGGGGGGTATCTGTGACATTGGCATATCTGTATTTCCAGTTATGTGAAATCCATAGATTAGGGCCTAATTTATTTATTTCAATTGACTGACTTCCTTATATGAACTGTAACTCAGTAAAATTGTTCCGTTTATATTTTTGTTCAGTGTATTTGAAGACCACTGACCTCTCATTGAACCTTCCCACCACGTCCTGATGGGCCTCGGTCCTGTAGCGAGAATGAACATCCTGGGGAAGAAACATACAGTGCATTCAGGAAAGGATAAAGACTAAGACTTGACTTTGAGTTAACTGACTTGCCTAATTATTTATTTTTTTAAATTAAATGCGATTTCAGTTTTATTTTGTAATAAATTAGAAGAATGTCTACAAACCTGTTTTCACTTTATCATTATGGGGTATTGTGTGTAGATTGATGTGGGGGGGGGGGGGGGGAGAGAAACTATTTCACCCATTTTAGAATAAGACTAACATAACAAAATGTGGAAAAAGTGAAGGGTTCTGAATACTTGCCAGATGCACTGTAAAAACAGCAATATTTAGACAACAGTAGTCTTAAACTGGCTCTAACCCAGCAAGGATTAAATGGGCCTCACCATAGTCATTGTGTACAGCTGCTTGAGCGAGTTGACCGTCCTGAGAAGAATCACCACGATCCCTCCGCCTTCCACAGTCTCCACAGTTCGAGCCAGGAGATTGGGAGTGAGAGCCTCAAAGTCCTGTGTGAGAGAGAACGAGAGACACAAAAAAGTTCAATACAAAATCTGGAGAGTTGAACACAAGGATTGTGAGATGTCAGGTGTTGACAGCCAGGACAACAAGAGGAAGAACACGCATGTCTCACCTGCAGGACGCACATGCCGTACGTGTTTCCAAGAATCTTGTGTGTCTCGTTGTAGTAGCAGTAGCGGATGTTCGTGGCGGCGACAAACAACTCAAAGGGGTCGTCTTGCTTAATGTTCAGGGTGCCGGTCTTGATCTTCTTCTGGAGCTGACGCATGCGCTTCTTTCGGTTGCTGTTTGAAAGACGAAAGAGCAAAACAAATTAACTCCCGTTAATACGCCCAATGTGTGCGAGTTGGCGACACTAATTGTCATGGCCAGATGGCACAAACATCTGGGACCAGGCTAGAGAGGGAAGTCGCACACATTGGGCGTAAGACGCACGCATTTGACCTTCTCTCATGCATTGAAACAAGTACTGCTTTTATTTTCTAATGAATCCAGTTCATATTCAGTGCGTTAACTTTTCAGCTGTGCCTCTAAATCGTTTTGAAATCAGAGCATATGGGCCTGCAATTCTACGTCTGAGGGATGGAACCGGGGAGAACAGACCGTGGCTTTGGGGGGGGGGGGGGGGATGAGGTACCTGATGATCTTCTTGTGTTGTAGGTGTCTTTGGAGGGCAGGCAATGTGAATCCAATAGTGCGTTCGGCTGAGTGTACCACCCTCTGTAGTAGTGCCTTGTGGTCAGCGGTGGAGTTGCAATGCAGCCCGACAGTACGCTCTCGATGGTGCTCCTGTAGAACACTGAGGGCCCTCGGGGACAGGACACATTTATTCAGCCTCCTGAGGTTGAAGAGTCGCTGTCGTGCCTTCGCCACGGTGTCCGTGTGGTTTGACCATTTCAGCTCCTCTGAGATGTGTACGCCTTTTTTGAATGTCTGAGGCGGCCCTATTGATGAGGATGCCTGGTTCCTCTCGAAGTCCACAATCAGCTCTTTTGTTTTGCTGACGTTGAGGGAGAGGTTATTTACCTGGCCCCACACCTCCCTGTAGGCAGTCTCTTCGTTGTTGGTAAAATCAGGCCTACTACTGTTGTGTCGTCAGCGAACTTCACAGCATGTGATACTAGTGATTTAATCCACCACTTGCATGAGCCCAGATCCATAGGATACATCATTCACCTCGTTTGGACATTGACAATTTAGCACTAGGTTTATTAGGCTGTAAGAGCGAAAAGGCCACATTCAGCAGGAATTTTGGAAGGGTGAACTGATTTGTCTAACTATGAACATTATTTTGCCCAAACAGATTGTGAACCCAAGTTTGGAACGGATTCTAGTCGGGGGACAATACTATGTGTAGGGGCAGATTTAGGCTGTCATCTTGTCTTCAGGAGATTTTCTGTTTCATTTATTTGGACTTTCACAATAGCTAATGTAAGTCATTAGAACAAACATCCAACAACGGGCAAAAATATTGACATTAATAACATTATGGGGAAGAAGGCTACTAGTGTGGTCATCTCCACAAGAACACTCGTGTTATTACCCATACTACTATTTATTTAACTTAGCCTTATTACACCAGCAAAATTGGTATTTGAAATATGATATGCCAACTTGTCTTAAATAAAAAATTAAATGCAATGGGGGCATTGCATTTAAGCATTTATGGACAGTGTTGAATATAAGCTACGATGCATTCGATAAGTATTCAGAACCCTTAACTTTTTCCACATTTTGTTACGTTACAGCTAGGGCTGTTACGGTGACCGTATTACCGCCACACCGTCGGTCACGAGTCATGAAGACAGTCAAATTTCACATGACTGTTCAGTCACGGTAATTAGGTTTCTCCAAGCTCTGATGCTGGTCATTAGGAGCCTACAAAACTTGCTAACTGCCTGGTACTCAGCACACTATTGTTCCTCTAATCATTTTGACATCAATGCAAATGTCATTGAAAATCTAAATCAAACACTTCATGAGAGCCCATGAGCTCATGTTGCATTTCTATAGGTTATGCAATTGTGTGAGAAAACAGAGTGATGGCCTCTATTAAAAAGAGGAGGATCCCATCATCTTTCTATAGGCTAGGCCTATTTCTCAACTTTCCTAATATTAAGCACATTGCTTAAATTTACAACAGAAGTATAGCCTACCGGGCTAGGATGAAAATGAACCACAGGAAAAGTGTCCTCCATTCGCTATTTAAGTCCATAGAAGACATTAATTAATCCACTGCCCTAATATAGGTGCATGACATGGTTCATTCTAAACCAAAACAAATGTTACACATATCTTTATATATTATTTAGTATAAGATTAAAATAAGTCTGATGGGTAACAATATTCGCCTATCACATGTGAATTATATATTATCACTTGTGAATGATGCCCAGCATAAGAAACAATGCCTTTTTTTGCAACTTTTTCATAATCCAAGTCGCACACCTCATGTAGCCTAGCCCGTAGGCCTGTGTTTTATTAAGGTTTGTATCACAACTAAAGTGGCAAAATAATTTCTGAAAATAAGGCACACTAATCCAATTCCCTTCAACGGGCATACATAGTTGAAGTCGGAAGTTTACATACACCTTAGCCAAATACATTTAAACTCAGTTTTTCACAATTGCTGACACTTAATCCTAGTAGAAATTCCCTGTCTTAGGTCAGTAAGGATCACCACTATATTTTAAAAATGTGAAATGTCAGAATAATAGTAGAGAGAATGATTTATTTAAGCTTTTATTTCTTTCATCACATTGCACTCAATTAGTATTTGGTTGCATTGCCTTTAAATTAATTAACTTGGGTCAAACGTTTCAGGTAGCCTTCCACAAGCTTCCTACAATAAGTAACTGAGTCAGGTTTGTGGGCCTCCTTGCTCGCACACGCTTTTCAGTTCTGCCAACAAATGTTCTATAGGATTGAGGTCAGGGCTTTGTGATGGCCACTCCAATACGTTGACTTTATTGTCCTTAAGCCATTTTGCCACAAATTTGGAAATATGCTTGCGGTCATTGTCCATTTGGAAGACCCATTTGCGACCAAGCTTTAACTTCCTGACTGATGTCTTGAGATGTTGCTTCAATATATCCACATAATTTTCCTCCTGCAAAGCACCCCCAAAACATGATCAAATCAAAGTTTATTTGTCACGTGCGCCAAATACAACAGGTGTAGTAGACCTTAGTGAAATGCTTACTTACAGGCTCTAACCAACTGTGCAAAAAAGGTATTAGGTGAACAATAGGAAAGTAAAGAAATAAAACAGTATAAAGACAGTTAAAAACAGTAAAAAGGCCATATACAGTAGCGAGGCTACATACAGACACCGGTTAGTCAGGCGGCTGATTGAGGTAGTATGTATATATGGTTAAAGTGACTATGTATATATGATGAATAGAAAGTAGCAGTAGCGGAAAGAGGGGTTGGCGGGTGGTGGGACACAATGCAGATAGCCCGGTTAGCCATTTGATTACCTGTTCAGGAGTCTTATGGCTTGGGGGTAAAAACTGTTGAGAAGCCTTTTTGTCCTAGACTTGGCACTCCGGTACCGCCTGCCATGCGGTAGTAGAGAGAACAGTCTGTGGCTGGGGTCTTTGACAACTTTTAGGGCCTTCCTCTGACACCGCCTGGTGTAGAGGTCCTGGATGGCAGGCAGCTTAGCCCCAGTGATGTACTGGGCCGTACGCACTACCCTCTGTAGTGCCTTGCGGTCAGAGGCCGAGTAATTGCCGTACCAGGCAGTGATGCAACCAGTCAGAATGTTCTCAATGTCGTAGCTATAGAACTTTGAGGATCTCAGGATCCATGACAAATCTTTTTAGTTTCCTGAGGGGGAATAGGCTTTGTCGTCCCTCTTCACAACTGTCTTGGTGTGTTTGGACCATTCTAGTTTGTAGGTGACGTGGATATTGAGGAACTTAAAGCTCTCAACCTGCTCCACCACAGCCCCGTCAATGAGAATGGGGGCGTGCTCGGTCCTCCTTTTCCTGTAGTCCACAATCATCTCCTAAGTCTTGGTTACGTTGAGGGATACGTTGTTATTCTGGCACCACAAGGCCAGGTCTCTGACCACCTCCCTATAGGCTGTCTCGTCATTGTCGGTGATCAGGCCTACCACTGTTGTGTCGTCTGCAAAAGTAATGGTGTTTGGGCCGTGCCTGGCCATGCAGTTGTGGGTGAACAGGGAGTAGAGGAGGGGACTGAGCACGCACGCCTGGGGAGCTCCAGTGTTGAAGATCAGAGTGGCAGATGTGTTGCTATCTACCCTCACCACCTGGGGGCGGCCTGTCAGGAAGTCCAGGATACAGTTGCAGAGGGCGGTGTTTAGTCCCAGGATCCTTAGCTTAGTGATGAGCTTTGAGGGTACTATGGTGTTGAACGCTGAGCTGTAGTCAATGAATAGCATTCTCACATGTGTTCCTTTTGTCCAGGTGGGAAAGGGCAGTGTGGAGTGCAATAGAGATCGCATCATCTGTGGATCTGTTTGGGCGGTATGCAGCAACTAACACTATTTGACGTGTATCTTTTCTTTTTTTTTTTACATGCAAAGACCCAAACGGTGTTCCATAGACACACGGGTTGAAAATACATGTGATCAAACGAAACATCGACATACTTCTGATAATGTGATACACGCATCGGCACACTGCTTCTAAGTTAGCTGCATGCCTCGAAGCTCGAGTATCAAAAGTAACATCACTAATTAACACAGCACTGTCTTGTGTCTTATAGCCCAAATACAGCATGATCATATCTGGGACCGGGCTAATAATCCTTAAAAAGACAAGTAAACATAACTCAAGGCATCGTGTAGGGTATTATTTACCTGCTGAAGCCCAGTTCTTTCTTATAGCACCAGAGGACAGATGGTCTGGCTCTGACTGCGGCTTTTGACAGCATGTGGTGCAGGATGACAACCTGGATGAAGTTAAATTGAACATGGATTACAGATGACAAACACTTCTGGGCTGATATCAATGTCTTAATCATGTACATGTTAAAGTAGACATTTTTACCTGGTCTCTGCCATGGTCCCCGACCACCACGAACATGGTGCGGTGTTGCTCGGAAACGCCATTATCTATCTGGACACGGATCCTGTTATCTATCTTCTTCCGAAATGTTGCCATGGTGGTCCCTGAGGGCGGAAAGCAGCAAGGCTGCTCCGGTAAGGGTGTTATGCAAGGGGACTATTTCTGATGTAAAGTTAGACAGTTTTGTCAATGGGCATATGTGTACAACATGGCAGCGGCACAACAGTAGTTCATCATTTAGCTGATCACATCCCTTAAATCCTACAGATTATTTATGTTATGATGTATGTAGCTAGCAGGTATACAACTCTCTGGTTTAAGATATCGTTCTTACCTGACGTAGTTAGTAAACCCACTGGTGTTTAATCCGGATAAAACGAATGAATGTGGATGAAAACACGGCAAAACACTGGAAGCAGTTAGTTTAGTTTACATGCAGCCATCATGCCGATAAACTCACGTGGGGACGGCGGTTCTGCAGGACCCTAGTATGACGTCAGAACTATGCGACAAAAGTACACGAGCTGTCTAACCAAATGCCTGAAGGTAAAATGTTAACAAACCTGAAATAAACAAAATATGCTCACAAGCAATGAGGTGAAAAAACGCGTGAACCTATATAATATATATAAATATGACTGGTATTTCTAAATATGTTAATGATAGTACAATACCAAAGATTATGGATATACTGACAAATACACCTCTATCCTCACTAGCGGACCGGTGGGCTGTCTCGCTACCGCCTTTCCCGCTTGGTGGATGCATTTCATTATTGCAATCAATTGTTTAATTATACACAATTATCAACTTACATCCCGACATCAAACACGTCTAACAGTAGGCCGTCATTGAAAATAAGAATTTGTTCTTCAATGACTTGCCTCGTTAAATAAAGGTTAAATTAAAAAAATAACATTAAAAATATATAATTTTTTTTAAATTACAATTCTAGTGCAATCGTATTCACTCATTAATGATTCAGGAAGATGTTATTTTTGTTATTAACTATGGATGTCTAATTTGGGGAATAGAATTCTGGACATTTTTGCAATCTACTTTTAATTTGCAATGAGGGTTGTTGATGTCAACCAACGGTTTTCAATGAAGAGATGCTATGCTACTAGCTTCATGGCATGAATATGCACAGCCATCTCAAGGTATTGGAGTGGCCTTCACAAAGCGTTGACCTCAATCCTATAGAAAATTTGTGGGCAGAACTGAAAAAGCGTGTTTGAGCAAGGAGGCCTACAAACCCGACTCAGTTACACCAGCTCTGTCAGGAGGAAGGGGCCAAAATTCACCCAACTTTTATAACTCCGATATAAATTGTTTCCTCAAAGTTGCCGGGATGTCACGTGTCCTGCTTCTACGTACACTCGTAACAACTTAAGCATTACAAAACTTCTATTCGATCAAATATAACTCACGTAGCATATAAGCCATACATTTTTTGTTAACCAAATTCAACACTCATTGACCTCCATGCAAAAACTCCTTGCTTGGTGGGCGAAACGAGGGGAAAAAAGACCACCTGCTGGAAGGAGACAGGTTTTCTGCCGAGTTGGGCCTCTCTTCCCCTCTGACAATACTAAAAAGAGGGGTTATTTTAGCAATAAGGCCCGAGGCAGTATATGGCCAATATACCACAGCTAAGGGCTGTTCTTACGCACAACACCGAGTGCCTGGACGCAGCCCTTAGCCGTAATATATTGGCCATATATCACAAACCCCCAAGGTGCCTTATTGCTATTATAAACTGGTTGCCAACGCAATTAGAGCAGTGAAAATAAATGTTTTGTCGTACCCATGGCATACGGTCTGATATACCACGGCTGTCAGCCAATCAGCATTCAGGGCTCAAACCACCCAGTTTAAAATATAGGTTATAACCAGACTGCCTCATCTCTACACTACACCAGAAAGGAAAATAAAGAGGCTCAATTCGGCAGAAAATCTGTCTCCCCCCAGCAGGTGTCGTTTTGTTGTTTCTCCCACCAAGCAATTCATTTTTTATGGAGGTTAATGACAGTCTCGAATTTGGTCAACAAACAAATGAATGGCTTATTTGCACCGTGGTGTTAATTTGATCAAATAAAATTTGTTATGTGACATCCCGGCAACTTTGAGAAAAAAAATGTCTATGCATATTCATGGAATGAGGCTAGTAGCATAGCATCTGTCTCCTTTGAATAGAGGCGGTTGACGTCAACAACCCTCATTGAATATTCGTAAGAGGATTGCAATAACGAGACGTATCCAACAATCCAAAGAAAGAATAGGCGGGAGCTCGACAGTAGCGCCGCTTTGTGTACGAAGACTCCCATGGTACATGTCTTTCTGCCCTGACAATGTCAGTATCTCTATAATCTTTGACTACACTTAATAAAATCACCATTTCAAGGTCTTCCTCAACAAGTAACCCACCATAGTAAAAGCGGTTTAATTTAGCCTCTGAGCTAATAAAGAAGCGTAGATAGGAAATGTAGTCTCGATTCATCCGTGGTCCCTTACCCAGCTCTCAGATTGTGTAGTTTTCTCCAGAGAATGCAATACACAGCTCTTTCCATCATAAGTCAAAACCATCTTGTCTAGCCCTGGCAACACTTTCACCACCCAACAATAAAAAGACACTGGACACAATCACCACAAATCATGGGTAATGCAACATCTTTATTGAAACTCTTGAGGCAACATCAATTTACAAACTGAGGAATTGGGAGCTTCTTTTAAAAACATAACAAAAATGCTTTTTAGAACAAAGATGATATGTGAACAAAACAAAAAAAAGGGGGGGACTGGGCAAGAGAAAGAAACACTCCCAGGGGCTCAGACCAGCAGTGGCATGTTTTATTTGATAAAAAAAAAAATCAACGAAATCTTTCAAGTTTACAGGCTTGCTTAAAACCATTTGTAACACTAAGGATTTACAGATCGGCTTGTGTACTCAGTCTCATTTTAAAACATTAATATTTTGTTCCAATATCAAAGCAGGCATTACTTTGATCCAAAAGCCAGGAAAAAAATACCACTGATGAGAAACAAAAAAGGACAAATAAAAGTGATGGGGCAAAATGCATTCTGGATATCTTGAATGTTTTCGTATGGTGTGGAAAGTTGTCAGTCAAAATCTGTCCAAGTCGTTCCTTACCCCACCCCCCCACCTTGGCCCTGACCCTTCAATTTGCCCCACCCAGGAAAAATATAACCAAGTAAATAAGTCCACCACTACACCGTTATACGTACCAGACGTTTCTGCAAACATTGAATTGTTAGGGCCAAGGGGAAGGGGTGAATTGGGACAGTCAAACACAGGCCCGATCAGGACCTCATGGCCTGGGCATTGCCTCCTCGAGACATCCCTCTGGATCCCTGGCCTGCTCCACGCTTGTAGTTCTGATTATAACCATCCTGAAGCAGGGTAAAAGACAAAGCATTACTACTCACCGTTCTTATAGAATACTCCTACATAGATTCCTAACAAATAAAAGGAGACGATCCAGTGATACCCCCTATAAAAGGGCAAAGAGAGGGCAAACTTAGGCCCACAAAAGATTACTAACATGTAACGCAACAACTCCTATAGATGCAAAAACAGATATGAGACACTCCAAGATCCCCTATGGTAAGGGCGGGCCAACTTCCAAGACCTAGATTAAGCCTACTCTTGAATTGGAAAAATAATGCTCAACGGAGAAACTCCCCCCAGTTGAAAGTACTTTTAATTCCACGGCTTAAATCTGTGTCCGGCAAACCGGCCCTGAGCATGTTAGCTCAACATCCATCCCAAGCCCCATCTCCAACCCGGTGTGAGTGATAAGGTCAAAGGTTGTTTACCCCCCGCTGGTAGTTGCCACCATTGGAGTAGTCCCGAGGGGTGTTGAACTGAGCCTGTTGATATCCAGAGTTTGGAGTGTTGGTGAAGGGAGGCCGGTAACCGTCATATCCACCTGGAATGGATTGTTACACTCCAGTTAGATGCAGTCATTCAGTGAAAAGCATAGGTTGTTTCTTTCGCTTATTAAACAGCATCAAGACCACGATGACACCGACATGTGCAACAAGCATGTCGTATCAAATGTCAAACAAGTTGAGATCAAATCCAATAGATGTAGGTTTTTTCTCCCATACACAACACTCAGCTCAATCCATCTATTTAACGAACTACACTACAGACAAGAGAAAGCTCGAGTGTATCTTGAGGCTGATGTGTGGCCCTGTACAATTTAGTTTGTGACAGTAAAGGACAGGTCAGGCTACCGTACCTCTGAATCCGTTGGAGGGGCCCCTGTATCCGTTGACCATGCCGCGGGCGTTACGGGGGCCTCCGCGGGTCATGCCTCTGCTGTTGTAGAAGGACTGGGCCTGGCGACCAGCCGCGGGGATGAACCCTGGACCCTGCTGACCCGGCTGCTGCCCCTGGGGCAGGGCCTGGCTGGGCAGGGATGGGTCCTGGGGGTGGAAGGCACCAACCACTACAGACAGGGAAACATAGTTTGAGTAAAATGGCCTTTAAGACAGTTATAATAAAGTTCGTGAAATATCCTTTCCACACCATCTAGCACTGTTCAACCTGTTCACATGGCCCTTTTCAGGACAGCTCCAGTAGCACGATGGTAAACGCATAACCAGGCCAGTGTGGTACGGCTCGACTTGGTTTTGCTCTGCAGTATGACAAGGGGAAAAAAATCTGCTCCAGCCCTGCTAGCTCACCAGACTGCAGCTGCTCCGTCTGCATCTCTGTCTGCTCCACAGGGAGCTGCTGTGATTGGCTGCTGAACCCCTGCTGGCTGTAGCTGTTCTGGTATTGGCTGGCCTGGGTCAAGGCTTCCGCCTCATTGGCCGGCGGGACAGGGGCATTGAGGTTGAACACCTGAGGGGGGGGGGGACAAGGTAGCCTGGTTAAAACAATGGTGTGCCGAGTGTTCAGCCTGGTTTAACAACTCTAGGAACAATTGTCACTCACAGGCTTATCAAGAGTTAAAGCTACAATCTGAGATTTGTGTTTCAGCCCAATACTATCCCTGCCACCATCACAGAATGCTGTAAGAATCCAAGTTAAATGCTTCCAGTTCTGAGAGTAGGTTGCATATGAGCGCCGGCAGTAGTAGTAAACAGAGATTCTGCACTATAAGCATTGTCATGAAAGGGCCAATCCGCAGTTGAAACGATGGTAAGAATTTTGGTAAGAATTACCTCGACTAACCTGTACCCCCGCACATTGACTCTGTACCGGTACCCCCTGTATATACAGTTGAAGTCGGAAGTTTACATACAACTTAGCCAAAAACATTTAAACTCAGTTTTTCACAATTCCTGACATTTAATCCTAGTAAAAATTCCCTGTCTTAGGTCAGTTAGGATCACCACTTTAATTTATGAATGTGAAATGTCAGAATAATAGTAGAGAGAATGTTTTATTTCAGCTTTTATTTCTTTCATCACATTCCCAGTGGGTAAGAAGTTTACATACACTCAATTAGTATTTGGCGTCTCTGTCGTGTGCCGTCTCTGTCGTCTGTCTCTGCCGTCTGTCTGTCGTGTGCCGTCTCTGCCATCTGTCTGTCGTGTGGCGTGTCTGTCATGTCTGCCCGTGTCAGTCACACGTGTCTGCCTCTGTGCATGTGTGCGTCTGCCCGTCTCTCTGTCTGCGCGCACGCGCCTGTCTGCCCGTCTCTCTGTCTGCCCGTCTCTCTGTCTGCGCGCACGCGCCTGTCTGCCCGTCTCTCTGTCTGCGCGCACGCGCCTGTCTGCCCGTCTCTCTGTCTGCCCGTCTCTCTGTCTGCGCGCACGCGCCTGTCTGCCCGTCTCTCTGTCTGCGCGCACGCGCCTGTCTGCCCGTCTCTCTGTCTGCGCGCACGCGCCTGTCTGCCCGTCTCTCTGTCTGCGCGCACGCGCCTGTCTGCCCGTCTCTCTGTCTGCGCGCACGCGCCTGTCTGCCCGTCTCTCTGTCTGCGCGCACACGCGCCTGTCTGCCCGTCTCTCTGTCTGCGCGCACACGCGCCTGTCTGCCCGTCTCTCTGTCTGCGCACACGCGCCTGTCTGCCCGTCTCTCTGTCTGCCCGTCTCTCTGTCTGCGCACACGCGCCTGTCTGCATGTCTCTCTGTCTGCGCACACGCGCTTGTCTGCATGTCTCTCTGTCTGCGCACACGCGCCTGTCTGCATGTCTCTCTGTCTGCGCACACGCGCCTGTCTGCCTGTCTCTCTGTGCGCGCGCGCCTGTCTGCCTGTCTCTCTGTGCGCGCGCGCCTGTCTGCCTGTCTCTCTGTGCGCGCGCCTGTCTGCCTGTCTCTCTGTGCGCGCGCCTGTCTGCCTGTCTCTCTGTGCGCGCGCCTGTCTGCCTGTCTCTCTGTGCGCGCGCCTGTCTGCCTGTCTCTCTGTGCGCGCGCCTGTCTGCCTGATGAAATCGAAATTAACAAAAATGGATGAATAAAGACAGTGAGAGAAAAAACTCAAAGACAGACCATATGAACAATATGGAAATACAATAACGATGATGATGAACATTCAACTCTTAAGACTCCTGCCTGCGTGACCGCCTGCGTGCGTGACCGTGCCTGCCTGCCGGCGTGCGTGACCGTGCTTGCCTGCCGGCCAAAGAGAGACTGTTTGCGTTTTGACTAAGGCCTTACTGTCTGCATGGACTGGAATGGAGCTGCATTGACATTGATGCCGGAGATGTGTGGGGGTTTGGAGACGTTGACAGACTGGAAGACCTGCTGCTGCTCTGACGACAGGGACATGGACGCCTGCGGAGAACAGTACCATCAGATACAGTGATCCTCTACTCAGGTTGGTAAGACTGTGGCGCTAGTAACGCAAAAGTTGTGGGTTCAACTCCCACAGTGAGTCCGCCATTTCTTTTTTGTATGTGTACATGATCACTGTGGAAATGTAACCCGCAACTTAAAAGTTGCTCACAAGTCAACTGCAAGTTGATAAAAGTGTTCGCTAAGTGTCATGCATTATCCTTTTATCATTTTTTACCTGGATGGTGTCGATGGAGTCCGCATGCGGGCGCGGTTCTGGCGTGTGTGATGACTGGTACATGGGGCACGGCGTGGCGTACGACTCAGGCGTGGGGGACACCGTGGGAACCTGGGGATGAAGGAGCGGACTCATTCAGACGTCGAGATTCCTAACCTCTTCACCACAGAGGTGAAGATGCATCTAATGCATCTTTTAACCTCACTGGAATTATCACATCTAAAAGACCTTTGACCAATCCAGACAAGTCATATCAGTGATTACTTAAGGGTGCATTTTAGGGCCTCCCGGGTGGCGCAGTGGTCTAAGGCTAGTTGTGCCACCTTAGATTCTGGGTTCGAGCCCAGGCTCTGTCGCAGCCGGCCGCAACCGGGAGGCGCACAATTGGCCCAGCGTCGTTCGGGTTGGGGAGGGTTTGGCCGGCAGGGATATCCTTGTCTCATCGTGCACTAGCGACTCCTGTGTCATGGCGGGCCGGGCGCAGTGCACGCTGACCAGGTCGCTAGGTGTACGGTGTTTCCTCCGACACATTGGTGCGGCTGGCTTCCCGGGTTGGATGTGCATTGTGTCAAGAAGCAGTGCGGCTTTGTTGGGTTGTGTTTCGGAGGACGCATGGCTCTCGACCTTCTCCTCTCCCGAGTCCGTACGGGAGTTGCAGCGATGAGACCAGACTGTAACTACTACCAATTGGATACCACGAAATTAGGGAGAATAAAATAATAATATATTTTTTTTTAAATGGCATTTTCAAAGTATTTGAACAAGGCCATCTTTATGTTATTAAAAGAAGCCCCTGCCATTATCCTTCAATAACACCAGTACTCACCTGCATGGGCTCAGGCTGTACCGGGACGGTGTTGTGTGGTGAGAGGCGTGATTTTAGATGGACTGGGGGACAGCCCAACTGAGGAAGGTCTATGTTCTGAGCTGCAGGCTTCATGGGCTGGGCTGACACGATGGCTGGGTCAATGAGCTGGCCATCAAACTCCAGCATAGAGTCCTGAGGGAGGAAGCAGAAAAGATATCGGAATAACAAAACTCTTTCCTTTATCCCTCACATCTTTGATTCCTTGATCTTCTGACTCCACAAAATGCATTCACTCCACAACTCCACAAAATGCATTGGTCCTGAGGGAAGCAAACATTGTTATTATGGCACTATGCTGTATATGTGGCTGACTGAGGTTCAAAGCCATGGTCCCCTATAAGCCACTAGATCGTGTTCACCTGCTGAGCTAAAGCCCAGGCATTAGCTTGGACCAAATGCCTAGTATTCAGGTCCAAACCGCCTCATTGTACAAGCCTGAACCACAGGCACAGCAACCACAGCTAATGGCTAGACTTTAGCTCAGTGGGCTAACAGTCTTGAAGAGGGTGGTGGTTCGAATCCTCACCTGCATGAAGTTGTAAGGCCCCTGCATCTGTGACAAGAGGTCCTGGACTGCCTGCTTCCTGACTACCGGGGGTGTGACTGTGGGTGTGGCCACGTTCAGGGAGTGGGTCTCCAAGTCATTGGGGGGAAGGGCTGACTGTACAGGCTGTTGCTGGACGACACTCACCACCTGAGGGGGAAGATCAAGAGGCAAGGCCAGAGGCTGTATACCCTATGAAAGTACCCTTCCGTATCCAGTCCCATAATCTCTTGACTAGACGATTACATAAAATGGTCATTTAAGATATAGTCCAAATTAGACTTTTTGAAATGTAGGTGACATCTTAATTCTTAAACGTAACAGATCTTGATAAAAGGCATCGGGTATGACTAAATCAATACATGAATACAACATTTTATTTTATATACATCTCCTGCTGCTTTGATCGCATGCCGGAGGACTTACAGGACGGTAAAACCCGTTAGTTACAGGCCGTTTCAAAAGTTTTATATTAGATGACACCTTTTTATTTTTTACTGAATGTTGACAGCCAATACTTTAAAATGCAAAAAAAATTGTTTGTCTCTTAACAGTTGATGTTGAGATGTATCTGTTACTTGAACTCTTGTGAAGCATTTATTTGAGCTGCAATCTGAGGTGCAGTTAACTCTAATGAACTTATCCTCTGCAGCAGAGGCAACTCTGGGTCTTCCTTTCCTGTGGCGGTCCTCATGAGAGCCAGTTTTATCATTGCGCTTGATGGTTTTTGCAACTGCACTTTAAGAAACGTTCAAAGTTCTTGACATTTTCCAGATTCAGACATGAAGGTCAGTCAAAGTAATGGAAAGTAATGCTAGCATCCCACTGTTCCATAAGAAGTTAAAGTAATGATGGAGTGTAGTTTCTCTTTGCATATTTGAGCTGTTCTTGCCATAATATGGACTTGGTCTTTTACCAAATAGGGCTATCTTCTGTATACCACCCCTACCTTGTCACAACACAACTGATTGGCTCAAACGCATTAAGGAAAGAAATTCCAGAAATTAACTTTTAACAAGGCACATCTGTTAATTGAAATGCATTCCAGGTGACTACCTCATGAAGCTGGTTGATAGAATGCCAAGAGTGTGCAAAGCTGTCAAGGCAAAGGCTGGCTACTTTGAAGAATCTCCAATATAAAATATATTTTGATATGTTTCCATGTGTTATTTCATAGTTTTGAAATCTTATTTCACAGTTTTGAAATCTATTATTCCACAATGTAGAAAAATTATGACAAATCCTTAAGTGAGTAGGTGTGTCGAAACTTGACTGGTACTGTATAACTACAGCATTAAAACAGTTATCCTGCTTCTGTTCACTGCGAGCATTTGTTTAATAGTCTACTGCCTCTACGAGCGCCAAACATCACGCATGTCGGACAAAACACTTCACCATTTCGTCTGTTTTTAATCTTTGTTGATCTGTAATAAAGGCTTTCCACTTTATTTGGTTTGAACAGCCTCTGGTATTATTGATCATTTATCTAGTGTTGTTTACAATGTTTCAAATTGTCAGAAAAATAATATTCGTAATAATAACCCTTATTTTTCTTGATCTCCTTATTGTGATTATGGTCATTATAATAATAATTAATGACATTATAACTAGTAGGCCTAGTATAGAGCAGCCTTGTATAACCACCATGGAGCTGTAGGCCTAAGAAAGTATCCTCTTTAGGTTTTAATACCGTAACTTAGTCAGGCCTATATTTCAATAGTTATACAATAGTCAATCATAAAAGTTTTCAACACACAGCGTACGAGTTGTTCACGATCTGAAATGCAACCAAGCATTTAAAGTTAAAAATAAAGCGACCACTTAATAAATAAGCGTAAACAATAAATAAACCGTTCCATTTTGTAAAATTGCATTCAGGAACGAATGCAACTTTGGTATTTTCTGTAATAAAGTCTTTACAAAACACTCTCCGGCACACTTATAATTCATTTAG
Organism: Salvelinus alpinus; assembly: GCF_045679555.1. Taxonomy (NCBI): domain Eukaryota; kingdom Metazoa; phylum Chordata; class Actinopteri; order Salmoniformes; family Salmonidae; genus Salvelinus; species Salvelinus alpinus. Next base: position 57,260,370 of record NC_092100.1, read on the forward strand.
TGTCGTTGTCATTGTTCCAAACGGTCAGAAAGATTACAATATAATTTATCAGCACCTGTTGGGCACACATAATATGCACGCAGCGCTTGCTCCTTACCTTCTTTTTCTTGATCTCCAGTATTTTCCACGACTAGCCACATTTATTCCACACATCTGACTTCCCCTTTACCTCCTGAGCAACCAGTAAACATTCCCCCGTTTCTAGTTGATTTGTCACGTCCTCTGCATTCATTTTGCTGTGTGTTACGGTGTTCAGAGTTTGTTATAACCAATTTATTGATGTGAGTATGATAGGCTATAGGTCAGGCCATATCGGTCAAGTGCATGTGATGCATGCATGTCACGTAAAGAGAGCAAGGGTTGAGGGAACAGGGAATGTTTTTCATAAACAAAATGAGGGATTTCGGTAACTTTTCAGTCAGAAATGGCTAATTACGCTGCAGCAACAGAGACAGCACGATAAACACTGTTCTGTGGTGGTCGCTGCAGCAGAGAGGAGAGAGAGAGACAACAGGTGCTAGTCCCACAGTCACTCAGTGTAATTTTTATATTTACACACCGCGCAGCAAGTCTGAGCCCGGTCCAATTAAATCAATTGCGGTTGGACTCTAGTCATTTGCATGTCTTAATTATATCTAACAGTGCACTTAAAGCATCAGACAAGCTTAGTGCAAATAGTTGATTTGATTAAAACACATAGGATGTGTCTATGAAAAATACACATTTAAAAATTTTGATTGGTTGAAAGAACAGATGACTCTGTAGACCAATATTGTTTTTTGTCTGGGACAGCCCTACCATGATTTGTGTAATGTGTAAAACACTGAGCATCATACCTCTGTTTCTGTCATCCACTTGTCTCCTTGCTCCTTGTCACTGCTGCTGTACGTGGTGTCTGGAATGAACTGTCTGTTTACGAACTGAAAAACATAAACAAAATGGCCACCGTCACAAAGCAGCCGAGACATGATAATAACTGAATTAACAGGGTAGTGTTCAGTAGGTAGGAAATCAAAGAAAACTGCCCAAAACAGGTAAACATTATCTGAATTTGTCCAATTGGAAGCACTTATTTTAATTTCCAATGCAAAATGTAGTAAAACATTGCCTTAATGAATTCCAGGATAGTAAGTCCTCTCACCTCTGTAGCCTCCACCTTAATGGGCTCTATGTACTCTTCAACTATTTCACCCTCTGAAGAGAAAAATAATTTTCAGAATGCAGGACGAAAGATCTTCAATTAATCAACATCTTTATTGTCACAATTGGAAAACTAAACAATACAGGAACAGACGTAACTTAAGGAACGAACAGTTAACATTTAATATTGCCTACAACTTGCTTACAATTCACAAACTTACGTGTACTTTCGCTAACAGCTACAATTGGTTCGCCATTTTCAAAAAAACTCACATTTCTAAGGACGGCAAAGGAACGTGACCAGTTGAGCTATCAAAATATGTATAACTTTGTCCATTTATAACTCAAGAGTGCACATTAATGTCAATGTCAAAAATGTTGACCTTGGTCGATGGTCTGCTCCTCTGCCGACTCCACTACTGCCTCCAACTGCTGCTCCTCATCCTCCTCCTCCTCACACACTCCATTCTGGTGGGACTGGGCTTTGTCAAAGTACCCGCTTAGCAGCACCCGGTCCAGGCTGTCCTTCAGAGCTTTGTCTGGGGAGGGGAAGGGCAGAGAACCATCAGCATTACCATATCACAAAAAACACCACGGTATTATGACGCATCAATCTACAATAAAATATGGTGGACACATCTGGCCAAAGTATGTCTCATCGCATTCTCCAGTCTTGCGGTCCGAGCACTAAACCCCCCCCCCCCCCCAATTGAAGTGCTCTATTGAACATGACCCAGTTCTCCAAGAGGTGGTGGGTGCTGGTGACTGGAGAGAGGCGACTGGAGAGAGGCTTTTCTAGACCCATAATGCTGAGACAGCCAGTTCTCTGTCTCTCTCTGTGTGTGTGTGAGAATGGGTCCTGTGAGTGAGACCACAGGGCAGGCTATAGGGCCACTGGCACCCTGCCCCAGACCATGGCAACCTGCCCCAATGCCACGCTGAATCAGAAGCCCTCAACATTCAGTCCTCTGTCCTGGCAGACTGCATTGTGTGTGTGTGTGTCTGTCTCAAGGTCACATCAATCAGAATGCACCACTCCTATAGCTTGTACCCCTAGGCCCAGATGATTCATATTACAGAACTGTACATTTACAAGACTGCACCATTCCATCCATCTGCAACACTTCAGTTAGTTATATGGTAATTGTGCCAGCCCTATATAACTGACAGTTACGGATGTCATGCATAAATTATACAATTACTCTCTACTGCAGCAGTCGCGTTCGGATATGTAAGGGTCCTTTCAGGCAAGTCAGTTGAAATTACACACCAGAGACTAAAGGGATGCAAACTGGCGAGGGTCCAAAAGGTTGATGTTCATTTAAATTTGCATATTTTCAGAGAATAAGAACTACATATTTGAACAAATCTCAATTCTCGGGAAACATGTTTATGGTAGGCTAGCATTGCTTAATTGATTACGTGGGTTGAATTTAATCCAGAGAAGTGTATTGTGGCATATCACAACGTGTTGCTGCACTCATGAGTGGCATGGTTTTCCATGTCTGAAGCGGGCCTATAGGCCTATTTGTTTGACAAGACAGCTGTGCATGGCTGCATCCCTGTAGTAGGTTGTTTTGGTTATTTGAATTGCCGTCCACCTTTCGTTTACTGCATTTGTTTACCATACAGCCTAAATATAGATTGTGTCATGCCTTTATCAATGCGATATTTTGTTTACTAGGCTTAACTTGGTACCGCCGTTTCGTTTGCAGTTGTCAGTATTTTAAGCCAAACTGCTATTCAGTATTTTTGTTTGCATGCATAACTACGCTACTACTTTCAGCATTTCGTTTGCACTATTTTGGTAAGACAGCTGTGTGTACAGCTGCATTCACAAAGGGTAATTAACCTATTGCAAACAGCCTATCCATCTTGTAGCCTATATTCATGACCAAAAACCGCCTTGCTTTAGTGTGTAGGGCTCTGTCCATTTTGCTGATAAAGCGCCGCGGAGATGGGCTACAGATTTTGGCAGCAACGTGTCACTTCTAAATCACTCAATGCTCTCAGTCTCAGAATTTGAACTTTGTTTATTGTGGTATAGCGTGATGAGCAGAATTTAATATAGATGGATATTGGCGGAAACTGTCGTACACATCGATCCAGAGGATCCCAAACATGGTCAATGGGTGACATGTCTGGTAAGTATGCAGTCCATGGAAGAAATTGAAAATGTTCAGCTTCCAGGAATTGTGTACAGATCCTTGCGACATGGGGCTGTGCATTATCATGCTGAAGCATTAAATGATGGCGGCGGATGAATGGTATGACAATGGGCCAGAGGATCTCTTCACCGTATATCTGTGCATTCGAATTACCATCTACGAAATGCAAGTGTACGCCTATGTAGATATCCCATTAAAAACCAGCCGTTTCCAGCGACAATAGTCATTTACAACATTGACAATGTCTACACTGTATTTCTGATCAATTTGATGTTATCATCAAGGATCTCTGTGCTTTGCGCCGTTCATCTTTGCATCGATTCTGACAAGTCTCCCAGTCCCTGCCGCTGAAGAACATCCCCACAGCATGATGCTGCCACCACCATGACACACCTTTGGGATGGTGCCAGGTTTCCTCCAGACGTGACTCTTGGCATTAAGGTCAAAGAGTTCAATCTTGGTTTCATCAGAACAGAGAATCTTCTTTCGCATGGTCTGAGAGTCTTTAGGTGCCTTTTACTAAACTCCAAGCGTGCTGTCATGTGCTTTTTACGGAGGAGAGGCTTCCGTCTGGCCACTCTACCATAAAGGCCTGATTGGTTAGAGTGCTGCAGAGATGGGATAACTTTACAGAAGGACAACCATAACCACAGAGGAACTCGAGCTCTGTCAGAGTGACCATCGGGTTCTTGGTCACCTCCCTGACCAAGGCCCTTCTCTCCCGATTGCTCAGTTTGGCCGGTCGGCCAGCTCTAGGAAGAGCCTTGGTGGTTCCAAACTTCTTCCACTTATAAATGGAGTCCACTGTGTTCTTGGGGACCTTCAATGCTGTATAAATGTTTTGGTACCCTTCCCCAGATCTGTGCCTCGACACAATCCTGTCTGGGTGCTCTACGGACAATTCCTTCTACCGCAGGGATTGGTTTTTGCTCTGACACGCACTGTCAACTGTGGGACCTTATATAGACAGGTGTGTGCCTTTCTAAATCATGTCCAATCAATTGAATTTACCACAGGTAGACTCCAATCAAGTTGTAGAAACAGCTCAAGGATGATTAATGTAAACAGGATGCACCTGAGCTCAATTTCAAGTCTCAAAGCAAAGGGTCTGAATACTTACGTAAATAAGGAATTTCTGCTATCTATTTTTGTAGATTATGGATTGTAGATTTTGTAGATTAATGACTTTGTCATTATGGGGTATCGTGTGTAGATTGCTGAGAAATTGTTTCTATTTAAACCATTTTAGAATAAGGCTGTAACTTAACAAAATTTGGGAAAAGTCAAGGGGTCTGAATTCTTTCAGAAGGCACTGAATGTTTAATGATCTGCATGTCATTGTGGCAGTAAGTGAAAAAACTGCATGAAACCAACTCTTCAGGTAACAGACACACTCTTTCTCCCTCTCTCTCCCAAACATACACACACTGCTCCTAACTTTAAAAACGTTAGGCACCAAACAGACTGTAAGGAGCCACAGAAAGATTATTTCTATATAGTTACCCCTATATGAATCCTACCTTCGAAGAACATCGCATGAGTAGCAGAATCTTTTCCTTTCTTCCTGGGCCAATCAAATTAGCCTAGACCTACAGTCAAGTTACCAGGTTGTTAGCCTTCTAGGTAACATGACTGAACAACCATCATTTGTGGGCCGGGATTAGTTTAAAACAGACTGCGACATGTTTTGTGAAAATCTATCAAATGCGTGTGAAATCGCAGTGTATGTTGTTTTACCGTTTGAGTTAGAGACAATGTTTTCTTTGCTGTAAAGATGCAAAAGCATGCACGTCACTAAGCTGTTTTTCCTCTCTGGCACTCCTGCATGACAACCAACTCGCAAAGCCTATACTCAGACTGGCCTGTGCTCTTTGTATATAATTTCACCATGTATCAGATGTAACAAAAGACTGATCAGGGTCACAATCCCAGCTCGCCATAAAGGCTAACTTCTATTGGAAAAACTGATGGGGAATAAATGTGCAGGAAGAGCAGACAGAGAGAAGCAGGTGAGTGAGGGCTGGTAGGGGGATGCTGAGAGAAGCAGGTGAGAGGGCTGGTAGAGAGATGCTGAGAGAAGCAGGTGAGTGAGGGCTGGTAGGGGGATGCTGAGAGAAGCAGGTGAGAGGGCTGGTAGAGAGATGCTGAGAGAAGCAGGTGAGTGAGGGCTGGTAGGGGGATGCTGAGAGAAGCAGGTGAGAGGGCTGGTAGAGAGATGCTGAGAGAAGCAGGTGAGAGGGCTGGTAGGGGGATGCTGAGAGAAGCATGTGAGAGGGCTGGTAAGGAGATGCTGAGAGAAGCAGGTGAGTGAGGGCTGGTAGGGGGATGCTGAGAGAAGCAGGTGAGTGAGGGCTGGTAGGGGGATGCTGAGAGAAGCAGGTGAGAGGGCTGGTAGAGAGATGCTGAGAGAAGCAGGTGAGAGGGCTGGTAGGGGGATGCTGAGAGAAGCAGGTGAGTGAGGGCGGGCAGGGGGATGCGGCTGGTTGATCAGAGCTGCCACACGTGATATGCGCATAAAAGTGAAGTGGACATTATTGGACTGGTGCATACATTAGACTAGTTGCTGTTGCTTACACAATTAACTGAACTTATAAAATTTTATAAACAGGCGCCAGTGGGGTCTTTAGATCGGTAGGGCGGAAAATGTTGGTAGTATCATATGAAATGGTTCTCTAAAATGTTGGTATCATTAGTATCATGATGTTTTGGTACGGTGATATTACCGTGGTACCGGTATACCATGCAACACTAATTCCTTGAGTTATCTTTCTATTATTCTCTCTGCATTGTTGGGAAGGGACCGTCAGTAAGCATTTCACTGTTTGTCTACACCCGTTGTTTACAAAGCATGTGACCTATAACATTTCATGATTTGACTTGTGCAAATGGCGGAGGCGCGCGTGAACGCGCAAATGGAAGGCCGAGGGGAAGATTTGTGATTATATATTGTTTCCCTTTGTTGCTATTCGAACGGTTATCACGGAGATCGCAGTCATTGGCTGGCCAATTACAGTCATCAAAAGCCCTAGCCTCAGTACTGTTCACAATCCTGCTCTGCATTACCTGCCTTACGCCCCCCACGATCCAACTTCCAGCCATCAAACCCTCTTGTATTTCCAGCACAAATCATGTCATCTAAGGAGTTGTGACAGACTGACAGTGGATAGCTATTGTCATTGGCACAATGTCCTGCCACAATGTCCTGCCAAATAACTAAATGTCTTTCCTGTCTAGAGAACAAATATTAGATAAAGTAATTGGCCAAACTAGCCTGGTCCCAGATCTGTTTGTGCAGTCTTGCCATATCCTTAAGCCGAGCATACAATACACGATATTGGCACCGACTTAGCTGTCCCAGACAAGTTTGAGAAAAACAAAATCCCCACGTCGTTGCCTCCTCAGGGTGTGCGGCCGTCACCGATGCGCGTTTACTGCGTGTGGGTCAGAGACACAATCTGAGGGCTACCAATCCTGTCTTTGAGCCGACCCAGATATCCCGATATTTTCAAACATTTGATTTTTTAAAAATCGGCACAAAATCTGCAATCATCTTGTAGTGCGAGAATTGCAACAACACGTTTTGAGAATGGGGATCAGCAATAGCCTATGAGAGCTCACCAGAGAAGCCAAAGATGACATTGTATCACATCACCCAGAACGTGTACACTCTTGAGCAGGAGCGATGACTAGGCTACTACTAGTTTGTACTTGCCTTTAACCAAAGCCAGGGTCAAATCTTTACAGTTCTGAAGTTCAAAAGCAAATGTTATTTCATTCAAAATGTATTGACTAGATATTTCAACACTGTATGACAAGCGTGAATGTCTTATTCACGTAGTGTGACCCCCCCGTCTGTGCCACATCATTTAGTGTGCATACCACTACGCTGGCAAGTCAAAAAACGACAGAAAAGACGGTTGTTTCATGTAAGAGGCTCAGCAATGTTAGATTTTGAAAGTTCTGTAGTGTACAGATGGCATTACATGACAGCACAAATAGATCTGAGAGCAGGCTATGGCCAAACTGGAAGACAAATATATATATATATTTTTAAACACTACTTGACAACCAACATACAGTATTTAGAATAACACATTTTTACAAATAAAGGAAAAATGACTGCTTTTCAGGAGCTTCCAACAACACAGACAGAATGAATTGCCCAGGGGCCTGTCCAGGAGGATGTAACGTTACAGGACATTCAGATATAAATGTATCGTGAAGAACAGATATACAGTACCAGTCAAAAGTTTTTTCTTAAATTTGTACTATTTTTTACAGTGTAGAATAGTGAAGACATCAAAACTATGAAATAACATATGGGATCATGTAGTTACCAAAAAAAGTGTTACATCAAAATATATTGTAGATTATTGAAAGTAGCCACCCTTTCCCTTGACAGCTTTACACTCTTGGCATTCTCAACCAGCTTCACCTGGAATGTTTTTCAAACAGCCTTGACGGAGTTCCCACATATGCTGAGCACTTGTCGGCTGCTTTTCCTTCAATCTGCGGTCCAACACATCTCAATTGGGTTGAGGTCGGGTGATTGGGGAGGCCAGGTAAACTGATGCAGCACTCCATCACTCTGCTTCTTGGTCAAATAGCCCTTACACAGCCTGGAGGTGTGTTGGGTCATTGTCCTGTTGAAAAACAAATGATAGTGGGACTAAGCGCAAACCAGATGGGATGGTGTATCACTGCAGAATGCTGTGGTAGCCATGCTGGTTAAGTGTGCCTTGAATTCTAAATAGATCACAGACAGTGCCACCAGCAAAGCACCACCACACCTCCTCCATGCTTCACGGTGGGAGCCACATGCAGAGATAATTCGTTCACCTACTCTGCGTCTCACAAAGACACGGCGGTTGGAACCAAAAATCTCAAACTTGGTCTACGTCCATTGCTCAGGTTTCTTGGCCCAAGCAAGTCTCTTCTTATTGGTGTCCTTTAGTTGTGGTTTCTTTGCTGCAATTCAACCATGAAGGCCTGATTCACAGTCTCCTCTGAACAGTTGATGTTGAGATGTGCCTGTTACTTGAACTCTGAAGCATTTATGTGGGATGCAATCTGAGGTGCCGTTAAATTAATTTATCCCCTGCAGCAGAGGTAACTCTGGGTCTTCCTTTCCTGTAGCGGTCTTCATGAGAGCCAGTTGCGACTGCACTTGAAGAAAGTTACAAAGTTCTTCACATTTTCCAGATTGACTGACCTTCATGTCTTAAAGTAATGATGGACTGTCATTTCTCTTTGTTTATTTGAGCTGTTCTTGCCATAATATGGACTTGGTCTTTTACCAAATAGGGCTATCTTCTGAATACCATCCCTACCTTGTCACAACACAACTGATTGGCTCAAAAGCTTTAAGGAAAGAAATTCCACAAATTAACTTTTAAAAAGGTACACCTGTTAATTTAAATGCATTCCAGGTGACTACCTCTTGAAGCTGGTTGAGAGAATACCAAGAGTGTGCACAGCTGTCATCAAGGCAAAGGGTGGCTACTTTGAAGAATCTAAAATATATTTTGATTTGTTTAACCCTTTTTTGGTTAATACATGATTCCATATGTGTTATTTCATAGTTGTGATGTCTTCACTATTATTCTACAATGTAGAAAATAGTAAAAACAAAACAAAACAAATTTTTGACTGGTACTGTACTGTATAATTGTCTGTGAGACTAGAGATTGGGGACCGTGTCAGCTCTATTCGTTCCATTTCTATCGGTTTCTTGAATGTTCAGAACGTTTCAGACCACTGAGTAGTGAATTCACCTAGTTGTAGTTGGTCAAACTTACATGTTGTTCCTGCTACAGCCTTGTCCTTCCCCTCCAACAGATCCATGAGGTGTTGAGAAGCCTCTTCGTATTGGTCAGACAACCTGCAACAGGAGAGGTACAGTTGTAACTTGGGAAAGAAAGATACCTGTACACTGTTGAATGCTCCTGCAGTTTTATTGAGTGCAATATTTAGACCCAGAAGTCTTCGTCACGCTCGAGTTATAACTCCCACCTCAAGCTCTCTTCTCCATCAAGTCAACGCGAAACAGTGAAACCCCCACTTCTAAACATCCCAGTTGAACATCATGTTTATGCATGTATTTGACAAATGGTGTCATGTTCAAGTTCTCACCTGAGACCAAGTACGGCTGTGGCGGTCATGAAATTTTGAGGCCGGTGATTGTCAAGAGAATAACTGCCGGTCTAACGGTAAATGACCGTTAATTAACATAAACACATTTATCATCTCCTGACTTCCACGCATAGCCTACAAGCCACCGATGACAACCTTTGGAACATCTACAAGTCTAATAAGTCCATGTAATGTAGCCTACACCTTCACAATAAATCCAGCATTTATTTTAGACAGGTCTAAAGAAACACGTAGTCTATTTCAGAAGAACAGAATAGCATACTCCTGATCTGGCTATGCCATATGGCTGTGGGCGACACTAGTTCATTTAGCAGAGTCCGCACATGCGGCTATTCTGTGTTGACCGGTTAACAAAGAAACAGGTCCTCCTACAGTATATGCTTCATTTAGAGTTATTTATGTAACATTAGTTGTGATACAAACCTTGGGCTATATGTTTTGATTTTTAATACATTCTAAGGCTCCACGATGCAACAACAAAAAAGTTGCATGAAAAAGGCATGACAAGCACTTAATAATGCCTCAAATTTCCCAGCGGCATTCCATTTGTGTGGCCGTAATCCCCCCTTAAAAAATCCATGCCTTTTGCGGCCAGTGTGCCCTTGTGTTGAAAAAATAATTATAATTCCATTCTCCCGGCTGTGCTCCCAGAAGCACCTCTCACTCACATGGCTCTCGAAGATATCTCAATTCTTATTAGCCAATGCCCGTCACATGATCGGGTACTTCTCACAGGCTACAAGTGAAGACACATCGGGGACGCAACTGCGCGCATCCTTTTCGAAGTCCGAGGTGCATATTGAAGATGCTGGAAGAACTGTCCACATTTACTTTTCGTCAGCCAACAAGATGAGTAGGCCTAACAAACAATAGCCTATGTCAATCTACTATCCCCCATAGTACAAAAGCTGACCTATTCTATTCTGTGCGAGAAATAAATATTCCAAGCATAGTCTGGGACAGTTGTGGGATGCGATAGATCACAATTAAGTGATAATGCCCAAGGAGCCGGTGTTTTGGAGGATATATTTGCACAACTCTAGGGCTGGCAAACAGCGCCAATAAATCCTCCAAACAACGGCTTCGAGGGCATTATCACTTTTACACAACGGGTTACCAACATATTCAAATAATGATTGACATATTTTCTACAAGTGTGCCTGACAGCTAGAGTGTTAAAGCTGCAATATGTAACTTTTTGGGCGACCCAACCAAATTCACATAGAAATGTGTGTCAATCTCACAGAAAGCAAGTCTAAAAAGCAGTAGATCTTTTCTTTGTGCGCCATTTCTATGCTTCCCGTTTTGTGCGCCATTTCTATGCTTCCCCTTTTGATTTAAAACAGACCACTATCATGCACCTGTTTCGAAAACAAAAATTCAAGACATCTATGCAATTATAGTGCATTCAGAAAGTATTCAGACCCCTTCACTTTTTCCACATTTCGTTACATTACAGCCTTATTCTAAAATTGATTCAATTGTTTTCCCCCCCTCTCAATCTACACACAATACCCCCAAAATGAAAGCAAAAAGAGATTTTTTTGCAAATTCATTCAAACTAAAAAACAGAAATACCTTATCTGTGGAGATGGGAGAACCTTCCAGAAGGACACCATCTCTGCAGCACAATCAAACCATTATAGTAGAGCGGCCAGACGGAATCCACTCATCAGTAAAAGGCACATGACAGCCCACTTGGGAGTTCAGGCCATGAGAAACAAGATTCTCTGGTCTGATGAAACCAAGATTGAACTCTTTGGCCTGAATGCCAAGCGTCAAGTCTAGAGGAATCCTGGCACCATCTCTACAGTGAAGCATGGTGGTGGCAGCGTCATGCTGTGGGGATGTTTATCATCGGCAGGGACTGGGAGACTAGTCAGGATCGAGGGAAAGATGAACAGATCAAAGTACAGAGAGATCATTGATGAAAACCTGCTCCAGAGCACTCAGGACCTCAGACTGAGGCAGGACAACGACACTAAGCACACAGCCACGGAGTGGAGTGGCTTCGGGACAAGTCTCTGAATGTCATTGAGTGGCCCAGCCAGAGCCTGGACTTGAACCTGATTGAACATCTCTGGAGAGACCTGAAAATAGCTGTGCAGCGACGCTCCCCATCCAACCTGACAGAGCTTGAGAGGATCTGCAGAGAAGAATGGGAGAAACTCCCCAAATACAGGTGTGCCAAGTTGTAGCGTCATACCCAAGAAGACTAGAGGCTGTAATCGCTGCCAAAGGTGCTTCAACAAAGTACTGAGTAAAGGGTCTGAATACGTATGTACATTTGCTAACAGTTTTTGCTTTGTCATAATGGGGTATTGTGTGTAGATTGTATTTTTTTCAATCACCCATTTTAGAATTTATTTCACCTTTATTTAACCAGGTAGGCCAACTGAGAACAAGTTCTCATCTACAACTGCGACCTGACCAAGATAAAGCAAAGCATTGCGACAAAAACAAAAGAGTCACAAATGAGATGAAAAAAAATGTACACTCAATAACACGAAATAAAAATCTATATACAGTCTGTGAAAATGTAGTAAGACTAGGGAGGTAAGGCAATAAATAGGCCATAGTGCGAAACAATTACAATTTAGCATTAACACTGGAGTGATAGATGTGCAGATGAAGACGTGCAAGTAGAGATAATGGGTTGCAAAAGAGAAAAAAATAACAATATGGGGATGAGGTAGTTGTGTGGGCTATATACAGATGGGCTGTGTACAGGTGCAGTGATCGGTAAGCTGCTCTGACAGCTGATGCTTAAAGTTAAAGAGGGAGATATAAGACATATAAGATACAAGGTCAAAGGAGCTTTGTTGGCTTTGGGGATGACCAGTGAAATATACCTGCTGGAGCGCATGCTCTATGGGTGGGTGTTGCTATGGTGACCAGTGAGCTGAGATAAGGCGGGGCTTTACCTAGCAAAGAGTTATAGATGACCTGGACCCAGTGGGTTTGGCAACGAATATGTAGCGAGGGCCAGCAAACGAGAGCATACAGGTTGCAGTGGTGGGTAGTATATGGGTCTTCAGTGACAAAACAGACAGCACTGTGATAGACTACATCCAGTTTGCTGAGTAGAGTGCTGGAGGATATTTTGTAAATGACATCGCCGAAGTCGAGGATCGGTAGGACAGTCAGATTTACGAGGGTGTGTTCGGCAGCATGAGTGAAGGAGGCTTTGTTGCGAAATAGGAAGCCGATTCTAAATTTAATTTTGGATTGGAGATGCTTAATGTGAGTCTGGAAGGAGAGTTTACAGTCTAACGAAACACCTAGGTATTTGTAGTTGTCCACATATTCTAAGTCAGAACCATCCAGAGTAGTGATGCTGGTAGGGCAGGCGGGTGCGGGCAGCGATTGGTTGAGGGTCTAGAGTGTCTCCCCCTTTGAAGAGGGGGATGACCGCGGCAGCTTACCAATCTTTAGGGATCTCAGACAATACAAAAAGAGAGGTTGAACAGGCTAGTAATAGGGGTTACAACAAATACGGTGGATAATTTTAGAAAGGGAGGGTCCAGATTGTCTAGCCCAGCTGATTTGTAGGGATCCCGATTTTGCAGCTCTTTCAGAACATCAGCTGTCTGGATTTGAGTGAAGGAGAAGCGGGGGGGGGGGGGGGGGGGCTTGGGCAAGTTGCTGCAGAGCTGTTGGCCGGGGTAGGGGTAGCCAGGTGGAAAGCATGGCCGGCCGTAGAAAAATGCTTATTGAAATTCTCGATTATCATGGATTTATCGGTGGTGACAGTGTTTCCTAGCCTCAGTGCAGTGGGCAGTTGGAGGTGCTCTCCATGGACTTCAGTGTCCCAAAACTTTTTGGAATTAGTGCTACAGGATGCACATTTCTGTTTGAAAAAGCTAGCCTTTGCTTTCCTAACTGACTGTGTATTGGTTCCTGACTTCCCTGAAAAGTTGCATATATCGCAGGGGCTATTCGATGCTAATGCAGTACGCCACAGGATGTTTTTGTGCTGGTCAAGGGCAGTCAAGTCAGGAGTGAACCAGGGGCTATATCTGTTCTTAGTTCAACATTTCTTGAACGTGGCATGCTTATTTAAGATGGTGAGGAAAGCACTTTTAAAAGAACAACCAGGCATCCTCTACTGACGGGATTAGGTCAATATCCTTCCAGGACACCCGGGCCAGGTCGATTAGAAAGGCCTGCTCACAGAAGTGTTTTAGGGAGCGTTTGACAGTGATGAGGGGTGGTCGTTTGACCACGGACCCATTACGCACGCAGGCAATGAGGCAGTGATCGCTTAGATCTTGGTTGAAGACAGCAGAGGTGTATTTGGGGGGCAAGTTGGTCAGGATGATATTTATGAGGGTGCCCATGTTTACGGATTTCAGGTTGTACCTGGTAGGTTCCTTGATAATTTGTGTGAGATTGAGGGCATCTAGCTTAGATTGTAGGACGGCCGAGGTGTTAAGCATATTCCAGTGTAGTACGAACTCTTAAGATAGATGGGGGGAAATCAATTCACATATGGTGTCCAGGGCACAGCTGGGGGCTGAGGGGGGTCTATAACAAGCGGCAACAGTGAGAAACTTATTTCTGGAAAGGTGGATTTTTGAAAGTAGAAGCTCAGACTGTTTGGGCATAGACCTCGATAGCATGACAGAACTCTGCAGGCTCTTTCTGCAGTAGATTGCAACTCCGCCCCCTTTGGCAGTTCTATCTTGACAGAAAATGTTGTAGTTGGGGAGAAGAATAAGGCTGTAACATAACAAAATGTGAAAAAGTCAAGGGGTCTGAATACTTTCTGAACGCACTGTACATAGCGAATGGAGGACGCTTTTCCCATGGTTCATTTTCATGCCAGCCAGGTAGCCTATACTCGTGTTTAACTGTGATTAATATTAGGAAAGTTGAGAAATAAATAGTAGGCCTAGCCTAAAGAAAGCTGATGGGTTCCTCCCCCTTTTAGAGGCCATCAAAACTCTTTTCTAATGCCATTTTACAGCCTATAGAACTGTTGCGCATGTTTGATTAGATTTTTAATTACATTTGCACTGATGTCAGAGTGATTAGAGGGACAATAGAGTGCTGAGTACCAGGCAGTTAGCAAGTTTGGTAGGCTAGTAATGACCATCAGCAGCATCAGAGCTTGGAGAAGCCTAATTAGTGAGTAAACGGTCATGTGGAATTTGACTACCGTCATGTCTCGTGACTGCCCGTGTGGCGGTAATACCGTCACCATAACAGCTCTAACACCAAGGCACATTTTCATGAGACAGGCTGAAAACCAATGTTTTATACCCCTCCTGAACATATTTCTACACTATGTAGAAATAAATATATAACTTTAGCTCATAGTCTGAACAATGTGTGTGCATGCGTTTTACTAACCTGGTGTTTTGGTCTCGTTCTGGCCCCACTAGTTTGTAAAGCTCATCCAGGGTGGTGAGCTCTGAGTCTGTGAGGAGTGAGGGTGTGCCTCCCCCGGTGGTCCCCTGTCTCAGCTCCTGCCTTACACTGTCCTCTCCCAGCCTGTCCAGGAGGAACTGTAGCTCCAGCACAGTCTTCAGTCTCTTCTGCTCAGCCTCCTCTCTCTGGAGCTGCTCCCGCCGCACTGCCTTCTTCACTGCCTTCTGGATCTACAGAGACGAGACCAGGGAGTCGGAATCAAACACTGCAGGGAACTCTCGGTTGCGTTTCATGCCAGGTCACCAGGAAGCCGTTTCCTCCCATCCGCCTTTGTTCACCCACAGTCACAGATTTGATAGGACTAGATATGTGAAAGCAATATGGGAGAAACTAGGTGGAGCTATACTGCTTACACCTAGTTGTTTCACATCCATGAAGGAGGAGAAAGCATCCTCCCGGAACGAAATGCAACCCGGGCGACGGCCACTTTAATGCAAACAGGGATGACACCAGAGAGGGGTGTCAGTCACATTCCTACAGACAAGTACACATTGCATTAGATACTCTTACGTCTTGCCCCAGTGCGAGGAAGCTCTTCTGAAGCTCTCTGGCAAACTCCAGATTATTAGTCACTTCCTGATACTTGGTCAGGGCATCCTGCAGAGATAACAGAGCAAGAGGAAACTGGTTTACATGGGAGTCATTTAGCAGACTCTTATCCAGAGCGACTAACAGTTAGTGCATTCATCTTAAGATATCTAGGTGGGACAACCACATATCAGTCATAGTAAGTACATTTTTCATCAATAGTAGCTAGCAGCAAAGCCAGAGCTAGTGAAGGGGCAAACAAGTGTTAGTTCACAAAAGCTTTTTTGGGGGGGTGGAGGGAGAGTATGAGGGGGGTGCTGTGGGATTATATTAGATACACGTTGAAGAAGTACACTACCGTTCAAAAGTTTGGCTTAGAAATTCCCTTGTTTTTGAAAGAAAAGCACATTTATTGTCCATGAAATACAGAGTAGACATTGTTAATGTTGTAAATGACTATTGTTGCGGGATACGACAGATTTTTTATGGAATATCTACATAGGCGTACAGAGGCCCATTATCAGCAACCATCCCTCCTGTTTTCCAATGGCACGTTGTGTTAGCTAATCCAAGTTTATCATTTTAAAAGGCTAATTGATCATTAGAAAACCCTTTTGCAATTACATTAGCACAGCTGAAAACTGTTGTCCTGATTAAAGAAGCAATAAAACTGGCCTTTTTTAGACAAGTTGAGTATCTGGAGCATCAGCATTTGTGGGTTCGATTACAGGCTCAAGAAACAAAGACCTTTCTTCTGAAAATTGTCAGTCTATTCTTATTTATTTTTTATTTATTTTTAAATGTTATCCCATTTTCTCCCCAACTTGTGGTATCCAACCGCTAGTAATTACTATCTTGTCTCATCGCTACAATTCCCGTACGGGCTCGGGAGAGACGAAGGTCGAAAGCCATGCGTCCTTCGAAGCACAACCCAACCAAGCCGCACTGCTTCTTAACACAGCGCGCCTCCAACCCGGAAGCCAGCCGCACCAATGTGTCGGAGGAAACACCGTGTACCTGGCCCCCTTGGTTAGCACGCACTGCGCCCGGCCCGCCACAGGAGTCGCTGGAGCGCGATGAGACAAGGATATCCCTACCGGCCAAACCCTCCCTAACCCGGACGACGCTATGCCAATTGTGCGTCGCCCCACGGACCTCCCGGTCGCGGCCGGCTGCGACAGAGCCTGGGCGCGAACCCAGAGACTCTGGTGGCGCAGCTAGCACTGCGATGCAGTGCCCTAGACCACTGCGCCACCCGGGAGGCCTGTCAGTCTATTCTTGTTCTGAGAAATGAAGGCTATTCCATGCGAGAAATTGCCAAGAAACTGAAGATCTCGTACAACGCTGTGTACTACTCCCTTCACAGAACAGTGCAAACTGTCTCTAACCAGAATAGAACGAGGAGTGGGAGGCCCCAGTGCACAACTGAGCAAGAGGACAAGTACATTAGAGTGTCTAGTTTGAGAAACAGAAACCTCACAAGTCCTCAACTGGCAGCTTCATTAAATAGTACCCGCAAAACACCAGTCTCAACGTCAACAGTGAAGAGGCGACTCCGGGATGCTGGCCTTCTAGGTTGCTGATAATGGGCCTCTGAACGCCTATGTATATATTCCATAAAAAGAAAAAAAAATCTGGCGTTTCCAGCTACAATTGTCATTTACAACATTAACAATGTCTACACTGTATTTCTGATCAATTTGATGTTATTTTAAATGGACAATTTTTTTGGCTTTTCTTTCAAAAACAAGGACATTTCTAAGCGACCCCAAACGTTTGAACGGTAGTGTAGGTTTCAGACGTTTTCGGAAGACGGGCAGGGATTGGGTAACACAAAAAGCCTAACGTATAATGATCAAAGTCTTTAAAATGCATTGCATCCTTCCTTTCTGCTCCCTTAAAGTAATCACTGAACTGACGACATAGGCTAACTGATGAGAGCAATGTAATGGAAAGCTTGCTTCTGCAACCCAATAATGACAGATCAGACCATATAGGACTCATATACAGTGTACATTGTTGACCCACCAGCTGGTCCTGGTTGAGACGCTCCCCTTTATTTTTCTTGGCTTGATAATCGTCCAGCTTGCCCTGTGAGACAGAGGTCAGGATTAACACGCATTCATCAGAGGTGAAAATGATCCAAATAGAGGTTGATAGCATAATAACAAGTAACAGATTCTCCATAGTAAAATCTCTCATGTGGTGATCCAGAGTGAAGCAGATGCCGTCACCTGACCAGTGAGATTTTTGTAATTGAAAATGTATGTTTATGTCCAAAATACATAAAAACCGGCAACAGATATTCTACGGTAACCTTGTGCCTAGGCTAAAATGACTAATTATATAGGAACTCTCTACACTAACAAATATGACAGAGGATTACTGCAAGTACTGACCACATATCAATGTGATTGTTGATACCTCTGAGCAATGGCAATACATCTCAACATACACAAGTGTGCCTGACTGCTAAAGCTGCAATGTGTCACTTTTTGGGCAACCCAAACAAATTCACATAGAAATCTCTCCATCTCATTGAAAGCAAGTCTAAGAAGCGGTAGATCTGTTCTGCATGCTTCCTTTTTTAAAGTCTTTTACTTTCGGTTTTGCACACCCGTCTCAAACAGCTGAAAATGCTATATTCTATAATATAATTGGCACGGTTTAGGTTGCACAATGATTCTCTACGCTATAATTGCTTGTTTTGTCACACAAACTGAAAGTAGGCGAACTGTTAGAATATTAGCAACCAAGAAATGGCTGTGCGATTACTGCAAAGTGGAACTAATGAGAAAGGCAGTTCCTTCAGAGAAGCTTTGGCAAACATCACAAGTGTGTGACACTCAAGTCAGGGCTTAGCAATGGCAATATGAGTAAACACCATAGACTTGTACGGTGAACACTCGCTAGCTTAAATAAGGACTTGCATCTTGCAAAGTGACAGGTGTGTGCACCTTTCCAAATCATGTCCAATCAATTGAATTTATCACAGGCTAACTCCAATCAAGCCGTAGAACCATCTCAAGGATGATCAATGGAAACAGGATGCACCTGAGACCAATTTGCAAAGGGTCTGAATACTATATCTAAATAAGGAATCTTAAAAAAAAAAAAGGATATACATTTGCAAACATTTCTAAAAAACTGTTTTTTCTTTGTCTTTATTGTGTGTAGATTGATGAGGGAAAAAATACATTTTAGAATAAGGCTGTAACGTAACAAAATGTGGAAAACGGTTAGGGGTATGTATACTTTTCGAATGCACTGTATGTTTGTATGGGTCTACACACCCATCCAAATAAGGCATTGTATTAATTGACCATCTGCCTAATGTGCTTTCTAGCTAATTTTGAGGAAGATGAGCTGATGGTCCAACTAAGCAGTGAAAGCAAAAGCAAGATGCAGTGTCCGCAGTTCTGGTTGACTTGAGACAGCAGTGTGTCCATTTTAGAGCCATCTCCTCCAAGTATCCTCTCCTCTTTCCTCCTCCATACAAAGTCTGAAAAAATTGCATTGATTGATCTTCTACGTCTGAGAGGAGACAGATCTGTCATTATCATGACCAGCACAATGACTTTGGCACTGAAACAGTGCAGCACTAGCACACACTATTGATCAATTGAATAGAGTACAATATATCTTAAAATTGTAATTTTTTTGGTGGTCTGTTCTGCCTTTTTAACTTCCGAGCTCCCCAACACAAGAGGTGATAAAAGAAACAGGGTTCGTCGCAGCACCCCTGAAGTAGGTTAGATGCGTTGCTCAAAGGCACAATGGCAGCAAGAGGCACCTGAGATTGAGGTATCAATAGAAGCAAACTAACTATTACGCCAATACCCCCATGATCACTTTCACGCCACACATTTGTGAAGGTTTCAATCGAAAAAAATGAAAGGAGACACCTTTTTCTTCTCCATGTTGCGGACCTTCTTATCGATGACGCCAAGGACCTGCTTCATGGCCTCCGTCTGGGCCCCAGAGGACTGCCCTCCACCCAGGGTGATCTGTCCAGGAGTGGATCCCACGTCCGGGCTGGCCGACTGCACTGTCCTGTTGCCGTTCATCGCTGCGGGCATCTGAATGAAAAGAGAGACGAATATCATAAAGTTAGTTATGGAGCTAATGACAAGGAACAATTTCTGGCTATATCACCAAGGGGCAGTTTCCTGGATACGCCATGGAGCTTGCTTTTTGGTCCAGGACGTCGCCCGCAAGTGCATCATCTCGTCTAACTGAATAATTGCTGGTGTAGCTAGCCAACTTTCAATTGCGGTTGAGCGAAAGGAAGCCCATCTGTGTGACATAAACGGTAACATGACTGGTGACGCAACGCACTTCCACGTTGTCTCCGTACCGCTGTACAGTTTGTTGCTACTTAGCTACCCGACAAACTTCTTAGCCTTTTACTCTGAACTATTTAAATCAAACGTTGTATTTAACAAGTCGACCAAGGTCTTAGTTTTGTCCGTCCGCTACCTTTTTGTATTACATTTTCTCACCCCTGACACTGTATCTGGACATAGCTCTGCAAGACCTCCTCCACCTGAAAAATAGAAAGCTAAGTAACATAATGAACTCTTAAATACAGGAGAACTATCGTCTTATGGTGAGGATTGCCGAGTTGCAAGCTCAGCTTCAGACGCAATCGTTAGGCAAGGGCAATTTAAGTGTAGGAAAGGATGACACAGCGTCTGTGCCACCAGTGAATACAGGTAGTAGTCTTAATCCCCCTGCACAGTCCTCGCAGCCAAACTATTTTCTCATGGCTTCTGGAAAGAAAGGCTTTTGGCATGCTCAACTGGTTTCGCTCATTCAGCCGACAGAAACATTCCAACCGGTTTTCCCGACTAAGCATTAGCTCTGACAAATTGAAAACCCTAGTCATTGGCGACTCCATTACCCGCAATATTAGACTTAAAAATAATCATCCAGCAATCCATTGTTTACCAGGGGGAAGGGCTACTGACGTAAAGGCTAATCTGAAGATGGTGCTGGCTGAGGCTAAAACTGTTGAATGTAGATACTATATTAGGGATATTGTTATCCACGTCAGCACCAACGATGATGGGAAAATAGTCAGAAGTCCCCAAGCGCAACAACTTCAGCGTGTAACTTAGCTAGAAATATGTGTTGGAATCGAGTAATTGTCTCTGGCCACCTCCCAGTTAGGGGGAGTGATGAGCTCTACAGCAGACTCGCACAACTCAATCACTGGTTTTCTACCCCTCCCAAAAGATTGAATTTGTAGGCAACTGGCCCTCTTTCTGGGACTCCCCCACAAACAGGACCAAGCCTGGCCTGTTGAGGAGTGCTCTCATCTTATGAACATAGACCGGGCTCTAACTCCTCTAGCTCCACAATGACATAGGGTGCAGGCAGCAGGATGTTAGCCAGCCTGCCTGGTTAGTGGAGTCTGCCAATAGCATAGTCAGTGTAGTCCGCTAGCTTTCCCATCGAGACCGTATCTGTGCCTCAATCTTGGTCGGGCAAATCTAAACATGGTAGTGTTCGCCTTAGCAATATCACTGAAATAAATACCTACTCTATTTCTGTCATTATTGAAAGAGATTGTGATAATATCTCACATCTCAAAATAGGACTACTTAAATGTTAGATCCCTCACTTCTAAGGCAGTCATAGTCAATTAACTAAATAACCAATCATAACCTCGATGTGATCGGCCTGACTGAAACATGGCTCAAGCCTGATTAAATTACTGTGTTAAATGGGGCTTCTCCTCCTGGTTAACACTAGTGACCATATCCCCCGCGCATCCCGCAAAGGCTAACATTTTAGTTTTCTGAGCTTCTAGTCATGAATATTATGCAGCCTAATTAATCACTTTTTATAGCTACTGTTTACAGTCCTCCTGGGTCATATACAGCGTTCCTCACTGAGTTCCTATCGTACCTTGTAGTCATGGCAGATAACATTCCCATTTTTGGCTTTCGGAGCTTGGTGGGTTTTGTCAAACACATCCCTGAACCTATGAAAAGCCACAGTCATACCCTGTATCTAGTTTTGACCCGTAGAATAAATATTGTGGATCTAAATGTTTTTCTTTATAATCCTGGACTAAATCGTACCACCATCTTATTACGTTTGCAATCTCAACAAATAAACTGCTCAGACCCCAACTAAGGATTATCAAAAGACACGCTATAAATTTTCCGGCAACCCAAAGAGTCCTAGATGCCCATCCAGACTCCCTGCACCTACCCAAGGATGTCGGAGTACAAAAATCAGTCAACCACCTGAGGATATTAATTTAACCTTGAAGAAATTAGCTCCCTGGTACACAGAAAATAACCGAGCCCAGCTTCCAGAAAATTGGAATGGAAATGGCGTTCAACCATACTGGAAGTCTTCCGACTAGCTTGGAAAGACAGTACCGTGCAATATCGAAGAGCCCTCACTGCTGCTCAATCAGCCTACTTTTCCAACCTAATTGAGAATAAAAACTGTCCAAAATTTATTTTTCATACTGTCGCAAAGCTAACTAAAAAGCAGCATTCTCCAAGAGAGGATGGCCTTTTTAAATCCTGTATTTCTCGACACATTCACGAAAATAGTCATGGCCTCTAAAACTTGTAGCTGCCTACTGGACCCTATTCCAACTAAACTACTGAAAGAGCTACTTCTTGTTCTTGGCCCTCCTATGTTGAACATAAATAAAACGTCTCCATATCCTCCAGATGTGTACTAAAAGCACTAAAAGTGGCAGTAATAAAACTTCGCCTGAAAAAGCCAACCTTGACCTAGAACAATTTTAAAAAACAAAAAAAACTATTGGCATCTCTCGAATCTCCCATTCCTCTCAAACATTTTAGAAAAAGCCATTAGGCAGCAACTCAATGCCTTCCTGAAGACATAATATATACGAAATGCAGCAGTCTGGTTTTAGACCACATCATAGTACTGAGACGGCACTCGTGCAGGTGGTAAATGACCATTGAATGGCGTCAGACCGAGGCCCTGCATCTGTCCTCGTGCTCCTTGACCTTAGCGCTGCTTTGACAACATCAATCACCACATTCTTTTGGAGAGATAGGAAACCCTAATTGGTCTACATGGACAAGTTCTTGCCTGGTTTAGATCTTATCTTCTGGAAAGACATCGGTTTGTCTCTGTGGAGGGTTTGTCCTCTGACAAATCAATGGTAAGTTCGGTGTTCCTCAAGGTCCCATTTTAGGACCACTATTGTTTTCCCTACATATTCTACCTCTTGGTGATGTCATTCAGAAACACAATGTCAACTTCCACTGCTATGCGGACGACACACAGCTGTACATTTCGATGAAACATGGTGAAGCCCCAAAATTGCCCTCGCTGGAAGCCTGTGTTTCAGACATAAGGAAGTGGATGGCGTAAATGTTTTTACTTTTAAACAACTCGGGACAAAACAGAGATGCTTCTTCTAGATCCCAAGAAACAACGAGATCTGCTGTTTGATCTGACAATTCATTTTGACGGTTGCACGGTCATCTCAAATAAACCTTGACCTCAGCGTTACTCTGGACACTGATTTCTCTTGACGAACATATCAAGAATAGCTTTTTTTCATCTTTGTAACATTGCAAAAGAATCAGACACCGTTTGTCCAAATATGATGCAGAAAAGCTATTCCATGCTTTTGTCACTTCTAGATTAGACAGCTGCAATGCTCTACTCTCAAGCTACACGGATAAAGCACTAAATAAACTTCAATTAGTGCTAAATCTTGACTAGAACCTCGCTACACTGGCTTCCATTTAACAGCATTAGCATTACATGGACTTGCTCCTACCTCTCTCCGAGTTGGTCCTGCCTTACATACCTACATGAACGCTACGATCACAAGACGTAGGCCTCCTTATTGTCCATAGAATTTCTAAGCAAACAGCTGGAGGCAGGGCTTTCCTATAGAGCAGAATAATTTTTATGGAATGTACTGCCTATCCATGTGAGAGATGCACATTCGATCTCGACTTTCAATTCTTTACTGAAGACTCATCTCTTCAGTAGGTCCTATGACTGCATGTAGCCTGGCCCAGGGGTGCAAAGGTGAACAGCAAGGCACTGGAGTGATGAACCGCCCTTGCCGTCTCTGCCTGGCAGGCTCCCCTCTCGCCACTGGGATTCTCTGCCTCTGACGGAGTCACTGGCTTACTAGTGCTCTTCCATGCCGTGCCAGGCTTTTTTCCGCTATAATCAACTTGAGTGGGTTGAGTCACTGACGTGATCTTCCTGTTCGGTCTTGCACCCCCTCGGGCTTTTTCAGTGGAGATCTTTGTGGGCTATACTCAGCTTTGTCTAAGGGTAATAAGTTGGTGATCTGTTGATATCGAACTAGTGGTGTGGGAGCTTTGCTTTGTTAAAGTGAGTGCGATTATATCCTGCCTGGTTGGCCCTGTCCGGGGGTATCGTCAGCCAGGGCCACAGTGTGAACTTTAGTATGCTCCCTCTAATTCTCCCTTCTCTCAGGACCTGAGCCCTAGGACCATGCATCAGGACTACCTGGCCTGATGACTCCTGGCTGACCCCAGTCCACCTGGTCATGTTAATGCTCCAGTTTCAACTGTTCTGTCTGCGGCTATAGAACCCGGACCAGTTCACAGGACGTGCTACCTTGTCCAGGGCATGCTGTTTCCGACCCTCTCTCGCACCTGCTGTCTCCACATCTGAATGCTCAGCTATGAAAACCAACTGACATTTGCTCCCGAGGCACTGACCTGCTGCACGCTCTACAACTATTGATTATTATTTGACCCTGCTGGTCATCTATGAACGTTTAAACATATTGAAGAACTATCTGGCCTTAATGGCAATATAGTCTTATCTCCACCCGACACAGCCAGAAGAGCACTGGCCACCCCTCAAAGCATGGTTCCTCTCTAGGTTCCTGCCATTCTAGGGAGTTTTTCCAAGCCACCATGCTTCTACATCTGCATTGCTTGCTGTTTGGTATTTTTAGGCTGAGTTTCTGTATAAACACTTTATGACATCTGCTGATGTAAAAAGGGCTTTATAAATACATTTTATTTGATTTAATCTGGTGCACATTTTATCTAGCCTTTGAGCACAAAGTGCAACGTGGTGGAATATTAGTCTGAGGGCCTACGAAGGTACCAAGTGAAGTGCGCAATGTTTTGTGTCAGGCTCGGTTGTTAGCTAGCTAGGGTGGCTAGCTAGCTTCATCAACACACCATGAATAATCGAACCGAGTTAGTTACATGGTCCACACTTGATTCAACAGATCAAGTGTTGCCAGCCGCGCCCGCCGAACTATTTAAATAGCTCATGAATTTGCTAACCAGGTTCAAAAACACAAGTTAACTTAGCTAAGTTAACTAACGTTAAGTAACAGGCAGCTGGATCTTACCGAGATGCCAGATAACGTTAATTTGCCTATCATCGCATAAAGCCTGCAACGTTACCTGCCGGTAGTTAGCAGATTTTCAACCAGGCAGCACACCGCGGATGCAGATGGCCCCGATAGTTAACTAACGTTTGCTAAATCAAATGACCAAATAGGATAAATTATTTAGATTATTCAATGTAGATATAGCTAGCTGCCAGAGACGGTAACTCTGCCACTGGCCAATGATAACCCACTCAGCTAGCTAAAGTTAGCTTAGCATAGTTGTGCCTCCTTGTCTAGCTAATGTGTTCATTTAGCTAGCTATACAATTTGCATACCTTTATGCTCTATGTATCCACAAGAAAGCTTGTTCACCAGAGAAATTGAATATCCAAGGTGTTTTTATCGTGTTGCTATATTTTCTCTTTCAATACCGTGGGATCCGCCCAGCCGGCCTCACCGACAACTGAGACGGTTTGATCAAATATTTTTAGAACTAACCCAAGATAGACCAGAGCCAGTCGTTTCCAATGGAGCAAATTAATCATAGTGGGCAGAACAAGCAAGGAGGTGGGAAGAGCCAAGCACGGGCTAGTGAGATCCTATTGGTGCGTTCTATCATATATTTGCATATTTCCGTTAGGGAACGCCTACTTTGTGAAGTGTGCGTGTGCAGTAACTCAATTCGCCCTTGCACTCCTTCTAAACAGCGCAATTTTTAGAAACTTTTGCAAAGGGTAATGTCTATAAAACGCAGTCCACTCTGTTTATTACAGATTTTAGTTTTGTAAAAAATAAACTGTGTGGAGATCAAATGTTTCATCGATGAGAAAATTAGCAGAATGTCGTTCAAAATCCATCTCGCGCCATCTTCTCCGACTACCGGCCGCTGGGATTCCTCTCATCACCATATTTGGTAGTGAGTAGAAACGCTACCGGATGCTTCACTTTCATACATCCGGTAAAGTATCTGTCTCATTACAGTTTGATTGGTGAAGGAACTCTTTATAAAGAAGGTCCTTTTTCGGCTGTCCAAAATATGCCAGACTGAACAAACCAAACAAACACACACGGGATGAAAATCAATTTTGATTCGCCTTTTCTAAGAGTTCATGGTAAAATACATACTGTAAGACTCGTATGTTGATGAAATATTAACATTTACAAAACAGATTGTATATTTATTGGACGGGCATATATACGCATAGCCAATCTTTGAAAAATGACTTGTATTGATTTGTTCAAGGCGTGGGCGTTGTAGATTTCTTGATCTCTTGCACTGATTTTGTGTTTACTCAATGCATTGATTTAGGTTCAAATTTTGTCAGATTGAACAGGAGGGCATTGATGAGGAGCTCTATCAATGTATTTACTGTACATCAGCAGGGGGCAGTAAAGTACCATGTAAATTACCGGTACTGTATGCATAATTATTAGGTTTATTTGACTACCAGATTTTTTATTTGAACCTTTATTTAACTAGGTAAGTTAGTTAATCTAAGAGATTCTAATTTACAATGATGGCCTACCCCAGCTGAACCCTCCACTAACCCAGACGATGCTGGGCCAATTGTGTGCCGCCCTATGTGACTCCCGATCACGGCCGGTTGTGATACAGCCCAGAATCGAACCCGGGTCTGTAGTGACGCCTCTAGCACTGTGATGCAGTGCCTTAGGCCGCTTTGCCACTCTGTCCCATAAATAGATAGATTGGTGGCTAGGCACTCAACATAATTTCTTTACCAGTTGACATGATCCTTTTTCATTGTGCACTTTGATGGCAGAATAAAGGAACCTCAGGCTCATATATACACCTCCTGCATAGATAGCCAGCCTATTTACTTGTCCACCTGACAAGGAATCAAATGAGGGATGATAATATATAGGCCTACTACTAGGGCTTGCCTACTTTTCTAATAATCCACCAGATATGAAATGTTACATTTGTTCATATTTGGCTATTCCTTTGATTATCAGGCCTTTCCTCCATTGGTTTGTTGATTCAACATCAGAGGATGGATGATTTGGATATAATTCCTCACCTTTTTCATGTCCCCAATGTAGGCCTACCAGAGAACCTTCTTTAAATCTATACATCATTCACTTGAGTACGTAAACTATTCCTCTCTATTCTGTCTCTTCTCCATTATTCCTATGAGAATCACCTCCCCATAAATCTATCCTGATTGTTGTTATTTTAGATTAAAGAGTAAACTATCAGAGCAAACTAACTAGGTTTCTTAAACATTTTGAAATCAGTCTGCATGAAGTTTTGTTTGGCATCTTAAATGCAAGTAAAACTAAATGTATGCTCTTCAACCGATCGCTGCCCGCACCTGCCCGCCCAGCATCACTACTCTGGACGGTTCTGACTTAGAATACTATACAACTATAAATACCTAGGTGTCTGGTTAGACTGTAAACTCTCCTTCCAGACTTACATTAAGCATCTCCAATCCAAAATTAAATCTAGAATCGGCTACCTATTTCACAACAAAGCATCATTCACTCATGCTGCCAAACATACCCTCGTAAAACTGACTATCCTACCGATCCTTGACTTCGGCGATGTCATTTACAAAATACCCTCCAACACTCTACTCAGCAAATCGGATGTAGTCTATCACAGTGCCATCCGTTTTGTCACCAAAGCCCCATATACTACCCACCTCTGCGACCTGTATGCTCTCGTTGGCTGGTCCTCGCTACATATTCGTCGCCAAGCCCACTAGCTCCAGGTCATCTATAAGTCTTTGCTAGGTAAAGCCCCGCCTTATCTCAGCTCACTGGTCACCATAGCAACACCCACCCGTAGCACCCACCGCAGCAGGTATATTTCACTGGTCACCCCCAAAGCCAATTCCTCCTTTGGCTGCCTTTGCTCCTTTGCACCCCAGTATCTCTATTTGCACATTCATCTTCTGCACATCTATCACTCCAGTGTTTAATTGCTAAATTGTAATTACTTCACCATTACGGCCTATTTATTGCCTTACCTCCCTAATCTTACCTCATTTGCACACACTGTATATAGACTTTTCTATTGTGTTATTGACTGTACGTTTGTTTATTCCATGTGTAACTCTGTGTTGTTGTTTGTCTCTCACTGCTTTGCTTTATCTTGGCCAGGTTGCAGTTGTAAATGAGAACTTGTTCTCAACTGGCCTACCTGGTTAAATAAAGCTCAAATTAAAAAAAATACAGGAAGCAGTTAACATGGCTGCCATGCTCTTTGATTGCACTGGCCCATTGAAAGGCTGTTTTTTTTTAGGGATAATACTGATTATGGGAGGATGCCTAAGGGAAGAAAAACTCCCTTTGAATGAGTGACTTATTTCCGTTCTGCACCCTGCTGTGTTTCAGTTAGACAGCAGGGCTGTCTTGTTATCAAAATTACTTTAGAAAGGCCTGGGTAATGCTCATTAAGGCAAGCAATAAGAACAATTTGTGTTTTTTATTGGACAAGTTCAGGTAGTCCCTTCCTGTTTCATACCGATTTCTTCCTTTTGATGCCTAATGAACACGACCCTTGCTAAAGCTCTGACCTTTGTGGCATTTGTGAAGCCATCAACTCGATTCTTCTCTAAAGGTTCACCATAGTAGCTTAATAATGCATTAGGAATCATATTGATGTCATTTTAAGAGAGGTGAACTGAACTTCAGAAGGGGTTCAGGCTTTGAATAAGGAGCCAATAATGATTTTGCATCAGATTATAGACAGAAAGCAGTAACCTGGCTATTGCTGTTCCAGAGTTTGCAGTTATCACAGAGTCAATAGTGAACAGAGCACTCTGCCTTGTTACAGGAAATAGGCCTTTCTGTGTGTGTGTGTGCGCACGTGCATGCGTGTGTGTTTAGACAGTCTGTGATCGATTACCACTTTGTGGCATACTGGGCAACAAACATCTCTAGGGGTGTTCCTAAGTGCTGTATAAACATGTTGTTACCAGAGACGAGTGCTGACAAAAAAGTCAACTTTAACCTAATTCTCAATATTGAGGATCTTATTTTGACCAGTTTCTTACAGCATGAGTGGATTATTTTTGTAAGAGTTGATAGATTTTTAGTTAGGGCAAATCAAGTCTGACATTTGAAAGTGAATACACTACAAGTTTGCATTTCCTTCTGTCTTTGGACCAGCTAAGTGTCTTGTGTACAGAAATGTGTGTTCTTCTGACAAAGGGTCGACAATGTGACAGTAAAGCACCATATGAGAGAGCACAGCATGCCAGTGATGTCGTTACACTGTCTGACATGACAGTCGCTAGAGTGCAGTGTGAGTGTGACACAGCTGTGGTGTACCCACTATGGCAGACAATAATCCAGGATTCTGTCTGATTTCCCAGGCAGCTCTACAGCAGGCCAGGGGTCCATATGACAGCGCACACCATGACGATGGTAGCTTTACCCTGTCTGACATGACAGAGGTGTGGTATGTCATTGGCGTGCCCACTGCGAGTAGTAGGTCTCTGGTGATTTCACAGGCAGCTCTGCAGCAGAACAAGAGGGCAGGGGTTACAGATTTTCTACAGGATTATTAGGACAGGGTTCCCGCTGGGTTACGGATGCCAGGAGCCCTGCTGCATCTGGACCATTTCCTTCAGTCTCCAGGGGCCTCCAGAGTTCCACATGGGCCTCCACACTGGGACTACCTCGTGCCAAATAACCCTCCTAAATCAGCCCTTGTCTCCCCCTGTCCACCTCTTCTGCGCCATCTACTTCAGTCTTTGGGGAGACAAGGTAACCAAGTCTGACACACTCATAACTCTAGAGCAGATGTTCAACCTTTTTTGGTCTAATCATGTTGCTATTCTTGAAGTACCCCCTCTTTTGCAAACCCCTCTTTTGAAACCATATATCATTAGCTGGGCTGGCTGCAGGCATAAGTGGTCCCTGGGGTCTCAACTTACTGTTGAAAGTTAGAATAGTAGAATACACAAGGTGCACGTTTGAAATTTCATTGTGCATCAGCAGTTTTTCTCTTGTTTTGACAGTTACTCAATTAGACATGTCAGCTAACAATTTTTAGATTGGTAAATTAGTCTAGCCAGTTATCTAAACTTGGGGCACATGCACAGGGTCCCTCCATTGATTTTGTTAGTCATTTTTACTCAGATATCATTATCATGGCATAAATCATGGAAAAATGTGTAAAATTGCAGAACATTTGCTTAAAAATTGCTATAATTTCTTTCCCCCCCATGGCAAAATGGGTAGAATTGCAGGAAATGTATTATAAAATGTTTGTAAAAGTTTTGCTTTTAAGGGAGTGGCTCCTAATCCGTAACCGGATTTTTTATTTCAAAGGCTCTGTATCCGTGAGTGTGCAAACTCTCTAGGGAATTTGGGATTTAGGATCGGATTACATACATACGTGTAGTTAAATCAGAGTTAATGCCAAAAATATGATATTCACAATGTCAATAAGCAAAAAACAAACATCAATAGCCATTACAATGTCGAAACATGATTTTGACATGAGTTCCCTACCATTTGCATGATTTAGCGGATCCACGACTATGGTGTATCGACATTAGCTAGCTAGCTAGCGTTAGCTACAAAGCTAGCCAGCCTAGCAAACTCTAGTCCAATGGAAACCGATGCAACCCAGCTGGATACTTGGCTAGCTATATGACCAGTGGTGACAGTGAGGTCCTTATGAGATTCAATACTTTAATTAGTGCCGTCGTGCAGAAAGTGTAAATAAAATACAGTTTGATGAGCTACCTACCTAGAAAAATAGCTATAACAGTTACCAGTGTGCATGCACAAATGCGTGACGACAAAAAGTATCGAAGTCAAGAAAGCATGAAGAATGGAATGCCTCTGGGACTGGACTGCCCCATCTAGCTAGTAGTAAAGGGATACAAAAACGGTGGTACACAAATGCATAGCTCCAAAAAATATATTTTGTCCTAGTCAATGACAATACATGTTGCAAAGTAAATACGAGTGATGTTATGTTTGATACTGTAGCTACGAGACATTCATCAAAATTGCTAAGCAGCTAACTTCGAAGCAGGGTGCAGATGCCTGTATCACGTTATCAGAAGTACTTCATCAGTCATGTCCAAAGCTTCGTTTGATCAAGTGCTTTTTCAAACCATGTGTCGCAAAATGCGGGCTCCCACTGATTTCGCCGTGGTTCCGGTGCTTTCTTCAATTATGCTGCTTTCAAAACACTGACCTCTGCTGGATACCATACTTATAAATATAGTTAGGATTTTGTACATGTCATTTAACCTGACGGGTAGTTTAGCAGGTAGAGTAGGGAACTATGAAAGAAATTAGGGATGCGAGGGTATGAGATTGAATCTCGTTGAAACACACTATTTTGAAAATGGTTTCATGTAAAACCACACTTTCTGCACTGTTGCTCGAACAATTCATTTTATTTCGAGAGCGGTCAACATTTACACAATTGTTACCGGAGAAAAGTGGGTGAGTGTCATGCTTTTTAATTTTCAGTCAGGAGGTGGGTTTAATATTGTTTAATTTACTCCAGCCTTTACATACAAAAAATAGATTTCAGTTTCGTAACTGCAGTCGACTGTGGTATTTTGGACGCAGTAACTGCAGAATAACCGCAGTTATGCTGCACTCTACAGTTATACTACAGTGTACTGCACTTTCGCTGCAATCTTTTTTCGTAAGGGAGGGGAGGGTCATGTAATTTGTAATATCGATTAAATGACATATTGTTCAGTATTTGAGAAATAGTTATTCTATCTCGATGTGTGCCTGATGCTGCCCCTCAACCTTAATTCTCTGCTAAACGCACCTCAAATTGTCTTTATCAAATTATCCATAGCCTATACTATAGGCCTAGGCTATATTAAGCGCATGCTTGGAGAAGCACAGGGCAAAGTTATGTTTTTAAGAAAATGTACTTCCTTACTGAGTTTTTGAGCTTCTGGGATGGTGTATATAAAACTAGGCTACACTATATTACACACCACAATGGATTGGCTATCCCAATCATGAGCCCCGTCCTGCCCTGCTCTTGCTGATTTAAACTATTTTGTGCTGCCTAACCAATGGCTGTGCTGTTTAGGGTGGCACTTCAGGAGGCAAGTCAAAAGCTTCTTCCCTTCTTCTTTAAGGTAAAAAAAATAAATAAGCAATACCTGTGTATTGTTCATTTTGAGAGGGAGAGTGTGGAGATGAGGAGGACCAGAGGTAAGCTTGCCACTGCTATAATTGATTTGAATAAAAAACATTGTTTTTTTTATATGGGTAGATTGCAGACAGACCTTGCAATGCTTCCTTGTGCTTTTTCCTTGCAGGGTGGTCTGAGGGACATCACTTGGAAAGTGGTGTTCAGTGAGGCAAAGAGGATTGTCCGAGGCAGGCCGGCCCCCAGAGGACGGATTAGGTGGGAGGTGGTCCTCAAGGAGCTGCTGCATCAGGTTTATCCTGTACTGCTGGTAGGAGATCACCTGTCCTTTGACCTGCCGATGGACAATGTGATTGTTGAGAAGAACTATTAGGTATTAGGTAGAAAATGTATTTCTATTTCTATTAGGTAGAAAAATAGCTTGTACCATTTAAGTGACTTTTGACTCAACTCAACAAAACTGTTCTGCGTGTCCCCTTTGTCAACTGCTCCCATCTTCTTGTTGTACTCCAAGACACAGTCTGGCTTCATTTTCCTCTCTCCGGTGACATAGTACAGTTTTCCTGTGTCCAACATTTTGGAGATGTGGACAGAACATGGACATCACGTTTGTCGTGCCATTTCACTGCCGTTATCTCCTCGTTTGTTTGGAACTCCACCTCCCCCTTGCTCATTTTCTTTTAAAATATTGGCATCCCCTTCCTGTTGGATCTCACTGAGCCACAGGCCCCTGTGTTCTCCCTCAAAAGGTACTGGAAAAGGGTAGGACTACTGTACCAGTTGTCCACAAATACAGTGTGCCCCTTTCTGAGGTAAGGCTGCAGCATGGGGATCACCACTGATCCAGATATGCCAAGACCCTCAAAATGCCTTATATCTGTGGTGGCGCCGGTGTAGATGACCTGTCCTGTATATATCCTGTCAGACAGTCACATAAAACAAAGAACTTAACTTCAAATCTCTGGCGCTTTGATGGGATGTATTGGCAGAATGCAAGCCTTCCTTTACAAGCCATGAGAGACTCATCAATGCACCTTGTGAGGAACAAACACTCTTCCAAATGCCCTGGTGAAGCTGCCCAGGACATTCCTAATTTTGTGAATGGGGTCGGCGAGGTTGGTATGGACGTTGTTCACAAAGTGGAGCGCTCTGAGCAAGTCAAGGAAGCGGTCGTGGGAGAAAAGGGTCTGCATCATGGGGTCAGGGGTCCAGTAGTACCTCACAGAGCCCTTCTTCACTAGCCCCATCAGCAGCACCGTGACCAGTAAGGTATACATTTCACTGATGGTAGTGTTCACCCATTTTGAGAGCTTCACTTTTACACCAGGGGCATTCTTCTCTTTCAGTTCATGAGAATACCTGCAAACAAATATGTATACGTAGTAGGCTAAAGGCATTCTGATTTTGATACATTTGAAGAGAGCCTTGGGTTTTTCTGTAATATGATAATGGGCATACCTGTTGGTTTCCTGCACCACACTCTCCACTAATTCCTCAAGGAACTTTGCAGTAGATTGCAACACCGCCCTCTTTGGCCGTTCTATCTTGTCTGAAAATGTTGTAGTTAGGGATGAAAATGTCAGAATTTTTGGTGGTCTTCCTAAGCCAGGATTCAGACACGGCTAGAACATCCGGGTTGGCAGAGTGTGCTAAAGCAGTGAATAAAACAAACTTAGGGAGGAGGCTTCTAATGTTAACATGCATGAAACCAAGGCTATTATGGTTACAGAAGTCATCAAAAGAGAGCGCCTGGGGAATAGGAGTGGAGCTAGGCACTGCAGGGCCTGGATTTACCTCTACATCACCAGAGGAACAGAGGAGGAGTAGGATAAGGGTACGGCTAAAAGCTATGAGAATTGGTCGTCTAGAACGTCTAGCACAGAGAGTAAAAGGAAGTTGTTTCAAGGTATAATGTACAGACAAAGGTATGGTAGGATGTGAATACAGTGGAGGTAAACCTAGGTATTGAGTGATGATGAGAGAGATATTGTCTCTAGAAACATCATTGAAACCAGGTGATGTCATCGCATGTGTGGGTGGTGAACTGAAAGGTTGGATAAGGTATAGTGAGCAGGGCTAAAGGCTCTACAGTGAAATAAGCCAATAAACACTAACCAGAACAGCAATGGACAAGGCATATTGACATTAAGGAGAGGCTTAGTCGAGTGATCATAAGGGAGTAGAGGTTGGTTGGGGTCACGGCGATTCAGACAGCTAGCCGGGCCATCGGTAGCAAGCTAGCATAGGATGGAGGTCTGTTTTTAGCCACCTCGTGCGTTTCCTAAATAAAAAGTGTTGTAAATATGTTTCGAGGCCATCTATGTATGCGTCCCAAATGGCACCCTATATAGTGCACTACTTTTGACCAGAGCCCTACGGTCTATGTAGGAAATAGGGTGTGTGTGTGTGTGCGTGAGTTTGTTTGTGTGGGTGGGGGGGAGGCGGTGTATTCTGGCCCCTGAATCTGCTGCTTCAGAGAGAGGGGAAAACTCTCAGCTAGTTCTCAGACTTGAAGTACTCATAGCTCTGAGGGATCTTTGTGTGTGTGTTCTGGTCTCCTCAGAGATTTCAGCAGAAGCTGGATGTATAGTACAGCAGAGGTGGAATTGGAAAAAAGTCCCTTTGTGAACTCAGCAATGTAAAATCATAGAATTCAGATAAACAAAAAATATCCGCACACAAACATATGCATAAAGCTTACTTCAGGGTTTTACAAACTTTTCGGAGAGCGCCTTAACAGCACATTTTGAGTTGTGAATACGGCCCTGGGATGATAGGGAGGCCATCCAATACCTGAATATGACCTTGAGCAAGAGGCAATATTGCAGACTCATCTCTTTTACTTGGTGTAATAAATGTAAGTATATGTCTGGACCACAATATTAAGGATTAGGCACTATAATCAGGAGGGATTATGCTCTGTAGTCTTTAAACCCTCCTGATTTATGATTTGACATACTTGAAGGGAAATAAATGACTAATTCCTGGGAATTCTACAGCATGA
The DNA here is from genome assembly GCF_045679555.1 of Salvelinus alpinus. NCBI lineage: Eukaryota > Metazoa > Chordata > Actinopteri > Salmoniformes > Salmonidae > Salvelinus > Salvelinus alpinus. The sequence goes on from NC_092100.1 coordinate 57,295,256, forward strand.
CCATGAGTGAGTGGGTACTGACTGACTGGAAGGTCAAAGTTGAAATGGTTGTCTGGAATGAACAGGGAGAGAGAGGCTAAAGAAACACGCAGTAGAAAGACTTATTAACCTGTTCAACAAAGCAGACAAAATGGTTTTCACACATTTTTTCTTAATTCATCCCTCATCTCTAAGTTATGCCAGCTTTGAAATGTTAATTTCGATAAGTGGCTGATACAGTGAATATATAAACAGAAATTGCAACGTTTACAGTGGGTCATTCCAGAGAGATTATACCATATCCTAGAATTGTAATATGATCGGCGAGGGAGATTTGCCAGATGTGTTTCAACGTTCTTTGTTCTCAAGTCATCAATGTTATGCATCTAAATAACCTTTTACTCAGTGGTGTAAAATACTTAAGTAAAAATACTTTGAAGTACTACTTAAGTAGTTATTTTAGGTATCTTTACTTTACTATTTATATTTTTGACAACTTTTACGCCACTACATTCCTAAAGAAAATGATGTACTCTTTACTCCATACATTTTTCCCTGACACCCAAAAGTACTCGTTACATTTCGAATGCTTAGCAGGACAGGAAATGGTCCAATTCACACACATCAAGAGAACATCCCTGGTCATCCCTGCTGCCTCTTATCAGCAAGACTCACTAAACACAAATGCTTCATTTGTAAATGATGTCTGAGTGTTAGAGTGTGCCCCTGGCTGTCCTTAAATTAAAAAAATATGAATATCGTGTTGTCTGGTTTGCATAATATAAGGAATTTGAAATGATTTATACTTTTACTTTTACTCAAGTAATATTTAACTGGGTGACTTTTACTTTTACTTTAGTCATTTTCTATTAAGGTATCTTTAATTTTACTCAAGTATGACAATTGGGTACTTAAATCAGGGTGTTTCTTGGTAGTCTAAAACAAATCTACTTTGAAACAAATGTATACACCTCACACACATGGGCTTAAACAAAACAAGACAGATAGAGTTGAAATGTATTCAATTTTGAGTTTGCATCCCAATGTTACACTTTATACACACCACCCATGAAGCCACAAGATCATTTGACTGCAGGAAAGGGCCACTGATTTCATACTATCACCAGTACACTTGTGTGGTAAAATTGACAAAAAAGTGGACTTTTGAGTTGAGTTTGTTTCCTGCTTTTATGCTTTATATAAGTGTAGGCTTGGCCCTAATTTATGTGTTCTCTGTCACCTGGAGCTGCATGGCAAATGTTCCAGGAACAAAGGACAATGACCAAGGACTAGTCGGTCCTTTCCCCTCTGAGGGGCCAAAATGTCTCTCTGTTACAGTATCCAGAGGACTGACTGTTGAATGAATGATAGATAATATATCATTATTCTATGTGAAACTGGTTCACTGAGGATAACTCTGATGCTATCTGTATGGATGTATGATCTCTGTGGTAACTGTATCTGTACAGTATCTGTACAGAGTGAACTCTAAACTAGTTTCAAAGAGGTTTTATTGTCCTCTCAGGAATTCTGTCTCATTTACACGCAAGCCTTTAAAAAAAAAAAACATTTGTATTTTTTAAATTTAACTAGGCAAGTCAGTTAAGAACAAATTCTTATTGACAATGACGGCCTACCCCGGCCAAACCCTGAGCCAATTGTGTGCAACCCTATGGGACTCCCAATCACGGCCAGTTGTGATACAGCCTTGAATCGAACCAGGGTCTGTAGTGACGCCTCTAGCACTGAGAAACAGTGCCTTAGACCACTGCGCCACTCGCTGTGATACCCTGTGGAGATTTTACCTGGGAGTGTTTAGATTACTGTAAACTTGGTATAGTTTGATTGGTCAATGGTGTTTGGTTTGGGTTGAAAGGTTACACCTTCAGATGTTATAAATGGAAATAAAATCCTTTGTTTTCTCATTCTGTTGGAGAAAGGTTGTATAATCAACTCTCATTTCCTAGGCTTCTAGGCCTCTGGCCTAGTAAGTATATCTTTGTTCATGCTTTGTCCTGTAAATTAACCTAAGGATCTATATGCTTGGAATAATTCCTTGTAATGCTTGTTAAAGCTTTGTAACTTAAGCTTTACGCCTTGTATGTGAAGCCATTCAATGTACAATGCTAATTAAATATCTGCCTTTGATATAGACAATTCTCAGACCAATTCTTGCTAGTCAACATCAACTCATAGCCTAATGCTTGATTGTATATTTTAATTATCATTATGGAGTCAGATAAATATTTTAATAGGCTAATTGCTTAGTCTTATTACGAGTCGCATGTGAGGTACAGTTGAAGTCGGAAGTTTACATACACTTACGTTGGAGTCATTAAAACTTGTTTTTCAACCACTCCACAAATTTCTTGTTAACAAACTATAGTTTTGGCAAGTCTGTTAGGACATCTACTTTGTACATGACACAAGTCATTTTACCAACAATTGTTTACAGACAGATTATTTCACTTATAATTCACTGTATCACAATTCCAGTGGGTCAGAAGTTTACATACACTAAGTTGACTGTGCCTTTAAACAGCTTGGAATTCTGGAATTCCAGAAAATGATGTCATGGCTTTAGAAGCTTCTGATAGTGTCACGATCGTTGTTAGGTGAAAGAGACGACCAAGGCGCAGCGTGATAATGATACATCTTCTCTTTATAATGAAGATGAAACAAACACTTTTACAAATTAACAAAAGACCGTGAAGCTATATAAACAAATAGTGCTGACACTAAACACTACACATAGACAATTACCCACAACCTACCTAATGCCTATGGCTGCCTTAAATATGGCTCCCAATCAGAGACAACGATAGACAGCTGTCTCTGATTGAGAACCAATCCAGGCAACCATAGACTTACATAAACACCTACACTGAACACAACCCCATGAACTCTACAAAACCCCCTATACAATACAAACACCCTAGACTAGACAAAAACACACAAACTTCCCCCATGTCACACCCTGACCTAACTAAAATAATAAAGAAAACAAAGATAACTAAGGCCAGGACAGGACAGATAGGCTAATTGACATAGTTTGAGTCAATTGAAGGTGTACCTGTGGATGTATTTCAAGGCCTACCATCAAACTCCGTGCCTCTTTGCTTGAGAAATCTAAAGAAATCAGCAAAGGAAATCAGAAATTCAAAAGGAATAGACCACCACAAGTCTGGTTCATCCTTGGGAGCAATTTCCAAACGGCTGAAGGTACCACGTTCATCTGTACAAACAATAGTACGCAAGTATAAACACCATGGGACCACACAGGTGTCATACCACTCAGGAAGGAGATGCGTTCTGTCTCCTAGAGATGAACCTACTTTGGTGCGAGAAGTGCAAATCAATCCCAGAACAACAGCAAAGGACCTTGTGAAGATGCTGGAGGAAACGGGTACAAAAGTATCTATATCCACAGTAAAACGAGTCCTATATTGACACAACCTGAAAGGCCGCTCAGCAAGGAAGAAGCCACTGCTCCAAAACCGCCATAAAAAAGCCAGGGCCTCCCGGGTGGCGCAGTGGTCTAGGGCACTGCATCGCAGTGCTAGCTGCGCCACCAGAATCTCTGGGTTCGCGCCCAGGCTCTGTCGCAGCCGGCCGCGACGGGGAGGTCCGTGGGGCGACGCACAATTGGCCTAGCGTCGTCCGGGTTAGGGAGGGTTTGGTCGGTAGGGATATCCTTGTCTCATCGCGCTCCAGCGACTCTTGTGGCGGGCTGGGCGCAGTGCGCGCTAGCCAAGGGGGCCAGGTGCACGGTGTTTCCTCCGACACATTGGTGCCGCTGGCTTCCGGGTTGGAGGCGCGCTGTGTTAAGAAGCAGTGCGGCTTGGTTGGGTTGTGCTTCGGAGGACGCATGGCTTTCGACCTTCGTCTCTCCCGAGCCCGTACGGGAGTTGTAGCGATGAGACAAGATAGTAATTACTAGCGATTGGATACCACGAAAATTGGGGAGAAAAGGGGATCAAATTTAAAAATATATATATATAAAAAAAAGCCAGACTACGGTTTGCAACTGCACATGGGGACAAATATTGTACTTTTTGGAGAAATGTCCTCTGGTCTGATGAAAAACAAATAGAACTGTTTGGCCATAATGACCATCGTTATTTTTGGAGTAAAAAGGGGGAGGCTTGCAAGCTGAAGAACACCATCCCAACCGTGAAGCATGGGGGTGGCAGCATCATGCTGTGGGGGTGCTTCACAAAGTAGATGAGATCATGAGGGAGGAAAATGATGTGGATATATTGAAGCAACATCTCAAGACATCAGTCAGGAAGTTAAAGCTTGGTCGCAAATGGGTCTTCCAAATGGACATTGACCCCCAAGCATACTTCCAAAGTTGTGGCAAAATGGCTTAAGGACAACAAAGTCAAGGTATTGGAGTGGCCATCACAAAGCCCTGACCTTAATCCCATAGAAGATTTGTGGGCAGAACTGAAAAAGTGCATGCGAGCAAGGTGGCCTACTAACCTGACTCAGTTACACCAGCTCTGTCAGGAGGAATGGGCCAAAATGCACCCAACTTATTGTGGGAAGATTGTGGAAGGCTACCTGAAATGTTTGACCCAAGTTAAACAATTTAAAGGCAATGCTACCAAATACTAATTGAGTGTATGTAAACTTCTGACCCACTGGGAATGTGATGAAAGAAATAAAAGCTGAAATAAATCATTCTCTCTACTATTATTCTGACATTTCACATTCTTAAAATAAAGTGGTGATCCTAATTGACCTAAGACAGGGAATTTTTACTAGGATTGAATGTGAGGAATTGTGAAAAACTGAGTTTAAATATATTTGGCTAAGGTGTATTTACACTCCCGACTTCAACTCTATATATAATATACTGCGTATTCACATATCAAATATTACTGCCCACCACATAAGGAGTGTAGAGAAGGCAGCAAGATGATACATGAATACCCAAATTCCTTTAAATGAGGAACAAGGTTTATTAATTTGCTTTCGCCTCACATCTAAATAGTGTAATAGCCCAATTGCATGTGTATTAGGTAATACAGGGGTTTGACAGCCAAATAAACACAGATTGCAGTACATTCTACACTGAACAAAGTTATGTTATGATGGAGTGCTATTTTTACACATTTTTCAAAGCAATTGCTTGCTGTGTTATTTGCTAGTTACTGAATAGATGCAATTGCCCCCCCACGTCTGTCTGTCTGCCCCTCTCTCTGTCTCTCTGTCTCTCTGTGTGTGTGTTTGATACAGTTTTATCTAGTTGTTTGGATTGTAACAGAAACCTGTGTGTCCTTCTGACCAAGCCTGATCTTCCCACATTGCTGCCTGGGTTAAGAGATGTGTGTAGACTAAAGATAGGAAAACAAAACAAACTGGGGGGAACATGCCTGTAGATCCAGGGTTCACCCCACATTGGCCTCATGGTGGTCGTGGAGGAGGTCTATCTAGAAAGGGAGGAACGAGGGCAACATTCCCCTGAAATGAGGCTCAGTGGGATTCAAGCATTGGGTGAGCTCCATCGATGACCCACGACCCTGTCTGTGTTTGTCTGGGGAGGAACCCTGATCCGGGGCTTGGGTTTTCGCCCTCTCCTCACCTGCCTCCCCACCTGCCCTGCCTTGTTCCTGGGGGAGTCCGGCTGGGGATGCCTGGGGCTGGTGTGGCCAGACTACAACCTGCTGCTAAGCCCTCCAGTGTTTTGGTTTTGGGTTAGGATTGGGGTTGGTGTCATAGCTCCAGACCACCACAAGGGGGAGTTAGAATGCAAATTCTGCTTTTGGGGTGCAGTGTAAAGTGTTTGTACCCAGGTGATAAAGTTTCGCTCTCCTCGCTGAATGAATGAGTCAATAAATGGCCGATGTAAACCAGATAAAAACTGATCATTGTGCACATGACTTCACAATTGAATTTTGATGAGGATGAAGAGGGTGATTAAAATTCAGAACAATAATGTAAGAATTGCTCTTCCTCTGTCCTGTGCGCACAACAGCTTACAACCAGGAAAAGTCACCTCTTTTTTTTTTCTTCTACTTTGTCAGAAGAAGTTGCAACTGGAATGTAGCCTATTACTTAGTATAGCTGTTGTTACACTTACACTACACTGTAAGAGAAACGGAAATGTTCTGTTAAATTCCATTATATTCTTAATGTAGAATGTGCCTTCAGAAAGTATTCACACTTTTCCCCACATTTTGTTGTGTTACATCCTGAATTTAAAATGGATTAAATTGAGATTTTGTGTCACTGATCTACACACAATACCCCATAATGTCAAAGTAGAAATGAAATGAAAAGCTGAAATGTCTTGAGTCAATAAGTAAGCCTAAATAAGTTCAGGAATAAAAATGTCCTTAACAGGTCACATAATAGATTGTGTAGTGTTTAATTAACATACTTTTTAAATGACTACCCCATCTCTGCACCCCACACATACAGTCGAGCAGTGAATTTCAAACACAGATTCAACCACAAAGACCAGGGAGGTTTTCCAATGGTTAGCAAAGAAGGCACCTATTGGTAGATGAATAAAAAAAGACAATGAATAGCCCTTTGAGCATGGTGCAGTTATTAATTACACTTTACACCCAGTCACTACAAAGATACAGGCGGCCTTCCTAACTCAGTTGCCGGAGAGGAAGGAAACCGTTCAGGGATTTCACCATGAGGCCAATGGTGTTTTTAAAACAGTAACAGAATTTACTTGATAGGAGAAAACTGAGGATGGATCAATAACATTGTAGTTACTCCACAATACTAACATAAATGACAGAGTGAAAAGAAGGAAGAGTGTGAAAAGCTGTCATCAAGGCAAAGGGTGGCTATTTGAAGAATCTCAAGTATAAAATATATTTTGATTTGTTTAACACTTTTTTTGGTTACTACATGATTCCATATGTGTTATTTCATAGTTTTTTGTTTGTTTTCTATAATGTAGAAAATAGTAAAAAAAAAAAAAAAAAAAACCTTGAATGAGTAGGTGTGTCCAAACTTTTCACGGGTACTGTATTTGTAAATGGTAAATGTATTTTTAATTGGGGAAAATACGTTTTTTTAGATCAATTGTTTTAGTATATGTTTTTTTTATTTTTTTTATTTTATTTAACCTTTATTTAACCAGGTAGGCAAATTGAGAACACGTTCTCATTTACAATTGCGACCTGGCCAAGATAAAGCAAAGCAGTTCGACACATACAACAACACATAGTTACACATGGAGTAAAACAAACATATAGTCAATAATACAGTGAAAAAAAAATAAGTCTATATACAATGTGAGCAAGTGAGGTGAGATAAGGGAGGTGAAGGCAAACAAATATATGTATAAATAAATAAAAATATAAAAGGCCATGGAGGCGAAGTGAGTACAACACAGCAAGTAAAAGAAAAACTAAAAAAAACACTGGAATGGTTGGTTTGCAGTGGAAGAAAGTGCAAAGTAGAGACAGAAATAATGGGGTGCAAAGGAGCAAAATAAATTAATAAATAAATACAGTAGGTAAAGAGGTAGTTGTTTGGGCTAAATTGTAGATGGGTTATGTACAGGTGCAGTAATCTATGAGCTGCTCTGACAGCTGGTGCTTAAAGCTAGTGAGGGAGATAGGTGTTTCCAGTTTCAGAGATTTTTGTAGTTCGTTCCAGTCATTGGCAGCAGAGAACTGGAAGGAGAGGCGTCCAAAGGAAGAATTGGTTTTGGGGGTGACTAGAGAGATATACCTGCTGGAGCGCGTGCTACAGGTAGGTGCTGCTATGGTGACCAGCGAGCTGAGATAAGGGGGGACTTTACCTAGCAGGGTCTTGTAGATGACCTGGAACCAGTGGGTTTGGCGACGAGTATGAAGCGAGGGCCAGCCAACGAGAGTGTACAGGTCGCAGTGGTGGGTAGTATATGGGGCTTTGGTGACAAAACGGATGGCACTGTGATAGACTGCATCCAATTTATTGAGTAGGGTTTTGGAGGCTATTTTGTAAATGACATCACCGAAGTCGAGGATTGGTAGGATGGTCAGTTTTACAAGGGTATGTTTGGCAGCATGAGTAAAGGATGCTTTGTTGCGGAATAGGAAGCCAATTCTAGATTTGACTTTGGATTGGAGATGTTTGATGTGAGTCTGGAAGGAGAGTTTACAGTCTAACCAGACACCTAGGTATTTGTAGTTGTCCACATATTCTAAGTCAGAGCCGTCCAAAGTAGTGATGTTGGACAGGCGGGCAGGAGCAGGCAGCGATCGGTTGAAGAGCATGCATTTGGTTTTACTTGTATTTAAGAGCAGTTGGAGGCCACGGAAGGAGAGTTGTATGGCATTGAAGCTCGCCTGGAGGGTTGTTAACACAGTGTCAAAAGAAGGGCCAGAAGTATACAGAATAGTGTCGTCTGCGTAGAGGTGGATCAGAGAATCACCAGCAGCAAGAGCGACATCATTGATGTAAACAGAGAAGAGAGTCGGTCCAAGAATTGAACCCTGTGGCACCCCCATAGAGACTGCCAGAGGCCCGGACAACAGACCCTCCGATTTGACACACTGAACTCGATCAGAGAAGTAGTTGGTGAACCAGGCGAGGCAATCATTAGAGAAACCAAGGCTGTCGAGTCTGCCAATGAGGATGTGGTGATTGACAGAGTCAAAGGCCTTGGCCAGGTCAATGAATACGGCTGCACAGTATTGTTTCCTATCGATGGCGGTTACGATATCGTTTATGACCTTGAGCGTGGCTGAGGTGCACCCATGACCAGCTCTGAAACCAGATTGCATAGCGGAGAAGGTGTGGTGGGATTGTTCAAGGCATGCAATGGGCTAAATAAATTAATTGTGGCCTCAGTGCCTGTGTGGTCCAGCGGTTACAGCTGCTGACCCTGGTACACATCTGCAGAGTTGTCAAAACGTAGAAAATAGTACAAATAAGGAAAAACCCTTTATTGAGTAGGTGTTCTAAAACTTTTGACCGGTTGAACATTGAACATTTAGCCTCGGCTACTAAGCACAAATAAATCCAACTCAAAACATGCTGTTCTGTTCTTTTGAAATACATTGTGTGTGTATGATGTTTTTTATGAACTTCCTAAACAAAAGCCTCGTATGAATCAGTTCTTTGCTGATGTAAAGAAAAAACGGAATGAAAAATAGTACAGCGGGGAAAAACCGACAGGCAAGTCGTATGTATGGGCGTCATTTATTCACGTTGTGGATACGGAGGGGAAAAAGGTTGCCCATATTTTCAAGACCTGAGCTATTTATTGATTTGTTTTATGTATAAAATGTAGTCGTTTATTTAGGCAATTAATTGTATTCGTTTAGGCTTGGCCTATTTAGGAGGCTATTTTGACTCACTCATTCGTGGGTTTGGTTCAAAATAAAGAAGTAGCGACACCTCTTTCTGATTGTCTTTACCAAAGAACAGTTTTGACCAAGTAAATATTCTCATGTTGTTTGTGTGTGTGTGTGTGTGTGTGTGTGTGTGTGTGTGTGTGTGTGTGTGTGTGTGTGTGTGTTAAATTATTTGTGACATTGTGAATAATCAGATGAGTGTTGTGAGCTTGTCATTTTTCCAACACACCCATTATCCTATATTGCACGTTTTTCATCAACAATGTCGAGTACAAGCATACAAGACTATAATAGGCTACCCCCCTCTCTACTGTAGGCCTACATACTGTGGGCAGTCAAATCTGATGAAAAATGAACCTGGAAATCACATTTTATTTACTGCAGGCCGAAGACCTATGAGTTTAACCTTCTGAATTAATGATTATATTGACTAAATAAGGCACCTTTTTCGGCACCTCTTATGATTTCCGAGAACCTAATGACGCCCATACATACAATGGTACGGCAGGTAGCCTAGTGGTTAGCCCACTCTTCCTAGGCCGTCATTGTAAAGAATAATTTGTTCATAACTGACTTGCCTAGTTAAAAATATAAACTTTTCTTGACTATAGACTGTAGGCTTTTATTCCTCTGAATTAATAACGACATAAAAAGGCGCTTCTTATGATTATATGTATATGATTACATGTAAGGATGCATTGAAGTTGTTGTGAGACTGGAATGTTACCGAATAGTAAACAACAATAGAAAGAAGCATCTGGTGGCAATGGCAGAGAGAGGTGGAGAATGATACGTTGAAGAGGGCGAGGTAGGGAAATGTTGATCACAATCAGGGTTGGGCGCAGTATTGGCCTATGCACTATGCACGGTGAATGGCTGACATGACCGCCGTTCGCTCAACAGAGTGAAAGTGCACTTTAAATACGCTACAAAACTGTGGGCCAGGTGTAAATTGTTTGGCAGCATGACCTATTATTGGAACGCAAAAGCAGCCATCCACCCTTGATGGGCTATTAAGCAGGACAATAGACTCTTGTCGAGTTGATTTGTATATATATATTTTTTTTAAATAGCGACTTGACATGTATTTATGGTTGGATGTTATACATAGGCTAATGTAAAAGGAACATTCTTCAGCCTACAGCTGGATGGTGGTTATACAAGGCTAGTAGTCTACTAAGCCTACTAACGATAATGACATTACTTATTATTATAAGGATAATAATACGAATAATTGTAATAATAACAATAAGAAGAAGGAGATCAAGATGGAGGGTAGGAGGAATCAGCGCTACGTGCATATTACAGCATATGTGTAAAACGTGCTGTTAGAGTACAACATTTTTTCTGACTGTTTGAAACAGTGTAAACAACACAACAAATACAATAATAATTTACTTAAAAAAGTTTCTAGTACAGCCAAAAACAGTTGCATGCATTCGTGAATAGGATTGCTTTAGCCAACATGTTGTGGTTTATTGATTGATTGATATATATTGATGTAGCAATTGAAAGGGAACACTTTAGAGATCATGGGGGAATTTATCAGACCAAAGTTGAGGACACAACAGTTCACCTGACACAAGACTAGCATTTTAAACTTCTAACTCCATATCACAGACCTGATTTGTCCTAACGAAAAAGGCATCAACCTACAAATATGTCAATTTATTATAATCCACATATTAATCAAATCGACCCTTTTCTTAGAAACACTATATTATGAATCAATTGAATTAACCTAAAATAGCAGGACTAAACATAAAAGCCAGGATTGTCTTCTTTTCATAAAGAAAAGCGAATAGCCTACATATAGCCTACATAATCTCAAACTGCAATGGTCAAATGATGTGCGCAAAGAAGCAAGCATCAACAAGCAGCCAGACAGAAAACCACAGGTGTGAAAGCTTAATAAGGTCAAGGGATATTGGTGGGAATATAGCCACCATATAAAAATGAGAATGGAACGAGAATGGAAGGAGCCACATTTGAGTTGAAATGACCAGATTTCACTGAGAAGACCAAATGTCGGCCTTTAACCATACTAATATTTTATACAATATTCTGCCCATGTTTCTATTTTTGAAGGATGTTTTCGGTACAGTAGACTATAGGTCTACATAGGCTACTGTAAAATGCGTTTACATTTTTCTTTGAATAGAAACACCACAATATTAATCAATTTCATTATTCAGCTAAAATAGCAGAAATACATTGTAAATAACAAAGATCAGAGTCAGCTTCTTTTCATCAAGAAAAGGGAATGGATAATCTCACATTTTAGCAGTCAAATGATGTGGTAGATTGAGTAGATGTGCTCAATGATGCCCTCTGTGGGTTAAATTGAGCATTAAAGACAAGTACGGTACTGTAACACACTGAACCCTACCACAGCATATCGCACCCTATACCTATACTGCAGTATGACACAATCTGTTCGGTTGCCAGAGACGTGACCCAGTCGTTCAGTCTTTTTGTTCTGTATCTATGAACGAGACCCAGTCGTTCGATCTAAATGTTCTATTGCCATACTGGCAGGTGTAACAGGGTTGGTTATGTTTCCACTTGCCTCTAAAGAAATGTGTATTTGATGTTCAAGCATTCTTATTGGTTAGTTCAACTCTGATGACAATAAGGGGTGTTGTGATTGGCCCCGCTTGCAGATAGGGGGAGATCGCGAACGTCAGGTCTTCCCAGTATGAAAATGTGATGCGAGGGGTAGGTCACGTTCTGAATACTGTTTTCTATTTTCTATTTTACAATGTGTACAAATTTGCTGTACGTTACTGATTTTATACATGTGTGGTTATATGGTACCTGTTAGGGATTGAGGGGCTTTCTGGGATGTGCTTTGGCATATGATTGCTGTAAATAATTGTGTTAGCTAGCATACACCGATGTCATGGTCACATAAGCCACGGCTAACACAGTTGTCTTCATGCTACAGATTTTGCCATCGACAGCCATCATCACTGTTAAGTCCTGCACAACTAACGTGCTGTTTCCCATTTAACCACAGGTATTTACACATGTTATATTTTGTATTGTATTTTTGTATTTTGTTCACCCAGTATGAAAATGTGATGCGAGGGATTTTGCCATCGACAGCCATCATCACTGTTAAGTCCTGCACAACTAACGTGCTGTTTCCCATTTAACCACAGCAGAAATAAATGATGCTCAACTGGGACCACTGGCCGAAGTGATTTATTATTTTAAAACACAACGCATGGAGAGTACACTATACATCTGTTACACAGGCAACGTTCTTACCCCTTATTTGCTAGCTAGCCAACTACGGCTAACTTACAGTCACGTCAAACAGTGCAGACAGAAAACAAGAAAGTTGACGCATTTTCATTTGTCTAAGCTGTTTTCTACATACACTACTGTTCAAAAGTTTGGGGTCACTTAGAGATGTCCTTGTTTTTGAAAGAAAAGCACCTTTTTTGTCCATTAAAAGAACATTGATTGATCAGAAATACAGTTTAGACATTGTTAATATTGTAAATGACTGTTGTAGCTGGAGCGGCAGATTTTGAATGGAATATCTACATAAGCGTACACAGGCCCATTATCAGCAACCATCACTCCTGTCTTCCAATGGCACGTTGTGTTAGCTAATCCAAGTTTATCATTTTAAAAGGCTAATTGATCATTAGAAAACCCTTGCAATTATGTTAGCAGAGCTGATAACTGAGTGTCTGGAGCATCAGCATTTGTGGGTTTGATTACAGGCTCAAAATGGCCAGAAACAAAAAACTTTCTTCCTGAAAATTGTCAGCGTATTCTTGTTCTGATGAAATGAAGGCTATTCCATGCGAGAAATTGCAAAGAAACTGAAGATCTCGTACAAGGCTGTGTACTACTCCCTTCACAGAACAGCACAAACTGTCTCTAACCAGAATAGAAAGAGGAGTAGGAGGCCCCGGTGCACAACTGAGCAAGAGGACAAGTACATTAGAGTGTCCAGTTTGAGAAACAGACGCCTCACAAGTCCTCAACTGGCAGCTTCATTAAATAGTATGCGCAAAACACCAGTCTCAACGTCAACAGTGAAGAGGCGACTCTGGGATGCTGGCCTTCTAGGCAGAGTTCCTCTGTCCAGTGTCTCTGTGTTCTTTTGCCCATCTTAATCTTTTCTTTTTTTTGGCTAGTCTGATAATTGCTTTTTCTTTGCATTTCATCGAGGCTAGCTGCCTTGAAGGGCAGCATCCCGGAGTCGCCACATTTGCAAAAATTTCAAATAACTATTTTATTTGCTTTGTCATTATAGGAAATTGTGTGTGGATTGGTGAGTATTTTTATTTTATTTAATCCATTTTAGATAAAGGCTGTAACGTTAAACAAAATGTGTTAAAAGTCAACGGTCTGAATACTTTCCGAATGCACTGTATGCGAGCATGTGTACGTAGTGTGTTGATTGATGATATACTCCAGTGGTGTAAAGTACTCAAGTAAAAATACTTTAAAGTACTAATTCAGTAGTTTTTTGGGTACTTTACTATACTATTTATATTTTTGACTACTTCACTTCACTACAAGAAAATATTGAACTTTTTACTCCATACATTTCCCAAAAGTACTTGTCACATTTTGAATGCTTAGCAGGGCAGGAAAACAGTCCAAATCACGTACTTATCAACCGAACATCCCTGGTCTTCCCTACTGCCTCTGATCTCAAATGCTTCGTTTGTAAATTATGTCCGTGTTGGTGTGTGCCCCTGGCTTTCCGTAAATTAAAAAAACAAGAAAATGGTGCAATCTGGTTTGCTTACTATAAGGAATTTGAAATGATTTATACTTTTACTTTTAATAGTTAAGTATATTTTAAACCAAATACTTTTAGACTTTTACTCAAGTAGAATTTTACTGGGTGACTTTTACTTTTACTTGAGTCATTTTCTATTAAGGTATCTTTACTTTTACTCAAGTGTGACAGTTGGTTACTTTTTCCACCACTGATATATTCTGAGTGTACAAAACATTAAGGACACCTGCTCTATCCATGACATAAACTGACCAGGTGAATCCAGGTGAAAGCTCCCTTATCCCTTGTTATATCCACTTCAATCAGTGAAAATGAATGGGAGGAGACAGGTTAAATAAGGATACAGTTGAGACATGGATTGTGCATATTTACAATTCAGAGGGTGAATGGGTAAAATATTTAAGTGCCTTTGAACAGGGTATGGTAGTAGGTGCCAGGCACAGCAGTTTGTGTTAAGAACTGCAACTCTGATGGGTTTTTCACACTCAACCGTTTCCCATTTGAGATAGAGATAGAGGGAGAGAGAGTTTCCTAAGAGTAGTTGGGGGGGGGGGGGGTGGAGAGAGTTTTCCATAAAACTTGTGAGTCTTGTGTGGGAAGGAGAAAAAGAAAGGAATCTCAGAGAGAGGTGGAGTTTATGAGTTGTAGAAACTGGGAAAGTTAACTGAAAAACATACCGGTGTCCAGATCCCTGAGTTACTGGTATCACGTGTCCCTAGAGATTTGGAAATAGCTGGCTTTAATTAGTCTCGCTGTCCCAGGTCCTTCCAAAAAAAAAACTGTTTTTTCCTGACTTCACCCCCACTGTCCAAAGTGTTATGGATTTTGTTCACTTCGGAGGGTAGGCGAATCCTCATGATAATGAATGTATGTACAAGTGTACGGTGGACGTACACGATAAGGGTGTAGTTCAAGATTCAATGAGTAAGACTAGTCCAAAACACCCTGAACCCATCTGTCCCAATTACTCTTGGTGTCACATTCTGTCTAAAAAAATATTATCTGGGCCTCAGCACTGCTCTCTCTCCAAAGTATTGTATCTAAGTCATTCATCAGTGAGTTGTGTATCTTATTTTTGTTTTTGTATCTAATCCGATCCATAATCTCCTCCACAATCCCTTCTGCACATACAGTATCAGCACACACTCTTCCCTTTGTAATGCTTTGTAATCCAAAGCTTGTAATGTGGTCTTTCGGACTAATCTAGAAACTAGTAATCTTACTTGTTTGATACTTGCTTGATGTAGGCTACATGTGCCTTTAAAAAAAAAAGTTTAGTTCTTTAGTTCTGTCCTTGAGCTGTTCTTGTCTATTAATGTTCTGTATTATGTCATGTTTCATGTTTTGTGTGGACCTCAGGAAGAGTAGCTGCTGCTTTTGCAACAGCTAATGGGGATCCAAATAAAATACCAAATGCCAAATACCAACCGGACAACGACCCTTAGCACACAGCCAAGACAATGCAGGTGTCACAATCGTCTTCGGGTGAAAGAGAGGAGGACCAAGGCGCAGCGTGAAGTGAATACATAATCTATTTATTTAAGCGACGTACTGAAGAACACTTAAACAAAACTACAAAACAACAAACGAACGAACGTGACGCTATAAACAAATAGTGCTGACACTAAACACTACACTTAGACAATCACCCACGAACTACCTAATGAATGTGGCTGCCTAAATATGGTTCCCAATCAGAGACAACGATAGACAGCTGTCTCTAATTGAGAACCAATCTAGGCAACCATAGACATACATACACCTAGACTAGACACTGCCCCATAAACATACAAAACCCCTAGACAAATACAAAACACATACATCCCCCATGTCACACCCTGACCTAACTGAAATAATAAAGAAAACAAAGATAACATAGGCCAGGGCGTGACAGCAGGAGTGGCTTTGGGACAAGTTTCTGAATGTCCTTGAATGGCCCAGCCAGAGCCCGGACTTGAACCCGATCGAACATCTCTTGAGAGACCTGAAAATAGCTGTGCAGCGACGCTCCCCATCCAACCTGACAGAGCTTGAGAGTATCTGCGGATACAAGGGTGCCAAGCTTGTAGCGTCATACCCAAGAAAACTCAAGGCTGTAATTGCTGCCAAAGGTGCTTCAACAAAGTATTGAGTAAAGGGTCTGAATACTTATGTAAATGTAATATTTCCATTTTTTATTGTAAGTAAATTGGCAAAAATCTCTACAAACCTTTTTGTGCTTTGTCATTATGGGGTATTGTGTGTACTGAATGCACTGTAGGCTTACAATGAACACAATATACACACTGAGTGTACCAAACATTAGGAATACCTTCCTAATGTAGAGTTGCACCCAAGACGCTACAAATTGCCGAAAGCGTTCTACAGGGATGCTGGCCCATGTTAACTCCAATACTTCCCAGTTGTGTCAAGTTGGCTGGATGTCCTTTGGGTGGTGGACCATTCTTGATACACACGGTAAACTGTTGAGTGTGAAAAACCCAGCAGCCTTGAAGTTTTATTGACACCAACCAATGTGACTGGCACCTACTGCCATACCCCGTTCAAAGGCACTTTTTTTTGTCTTGACCATTCACCCTCTGAATGGCACACATACACAATCCATGTCTCAATTGTCTCAAGGGTTAAAAAGCATTATTTAACCCGTCTCCTTTTCTTCATCTACACGGATTGAAGTGGATTTAATTATGATTTCACCTGTATTCACCTGGTCAATCTTTGTTATGGAAAGAGAAGGTGTTCTTAATGTGTTGTATACTCAGTGTCGGTTACTGTAAGCTATATCATAGAAATCAAATGCTATTTCCATGTGAAAATGTTTGGACTTGTTCCATTGGTTTAGTTGGTAGGCCACTGATAAGCCTGCATTATGGTCAAATAGCCACAACAGTCTACTGTCTACTGTGTAAAACGATAACCTAAAGCGGGTATAGCCTCAGTGTTCACTGTAAACGTACACCGGAAGTTGCACAGAATTCTCACAATGTTCAAGTTTCCGCTCACAATTTTAACTGTAATTTTAACTGTCTTGTCTGGAAGAGCATGTACTGATCCGAACGCGACTGCTGCAGTAGAGAGAGAGAAATTGTATAATTGATGCTGCTGCTCTTGCTTTTCACGAGAGTGGAGAATGGCAGATGTAGTTTGTTGTTGTCCAATCATAAGTCATCAAAGCACCAATAGATCACAGTCATAGAGCCTCAATGTGTGGCAAAAGCTGGGAGATATCTAATCAATGGAAGAAGTTAAAGGAGAAGGATAGGCTACAACAACGAAGAGCCAAGAGGTAGGCTGCTACTATTCTGAATGGAGTTGTTGTTATTTGTAACTGTAGGATGAGAAAGCGCATGCACTACAGCCTCAGTTAGCCTAGCTAGCTAACGTTAGCTTAACTAGCTTCTCCCGGTTTGATGCAGTCAAGACAGGTACTACGTAATCATATTTGATGATAAATAACCTAGCTATGGCAGCTATTAGTCTACTATAGTGTGAGTCAGCTTGTTGGTTGTTGCTGTCTCTTGTCTCTTCCTCCCTGCTCCCCATGTCACTTGCTCACAGTATGGCCCCTCCCCGCCTGCTAGAGCGGTGCCTCTCTCTCCCTCCTCTCGTGCTTTATCAGCTTATGTTAATAAAGTGATTTAATAAAAAATATTTTTCTGCTGCTTCCATCTGACCAGGTCTATATGGAACGGGTCTAGTTGTCCTCGGGTCCGTTAATTTAAAAATCAATATATTCATGGGTGGGAAAGCCCCAGGTCCATTTCGGAACGGTTCCACATTTTTGGACCCATGAAGACCTCTAGTTCAAACACATGGGTGTGATCATTCTATAGTGCTCCCTGCAGCTTACACTCAAACCAGTGTGATTAGAACTTGTAGTTATGATTGAAGCAACAGTCAGCGTTTGAGCTGGCCACACAGTTCTTTCACAGAAATATTTTGCACAAACAGTCTTTATAACATTATGTCCTCAATGTGAGCAGTTTATTTTTGGATGCAATGTTTAGACATTCACAGAAGTAGCAACAGCATAACACAAATTCTCATCCAAATCAGAAAATGTTGGCTACATAAATCCTACTTGAGTAAAACACTTTCTAAGAGTAGAAGTAATCCGACGGTGGGTAGAGTTTGTGTACAGCGCCATGTTTGTTTTTCCATGTCAACCAAAAAGAAGAGGTGCCAATATGAGTTGGGTCTGTTTGCAGTAAACATATTGAAAGGGGGTGTTTCGTCTACCATCATTCACTTCCCATAAACCATCCCTTCACCTCGTTTTGTTACATCTTTGGTCTGACAGAATTTTATTTGACACCCAGAATGCATTGTATGATGTCAACAAACATGGCACCACAAATAGCAGTTTTTATTGTTCAATTACTGAATATTGAATATTGAAATATGGGCTATGCATATTTATAATGAAATGACAGATTTATTGCTGTTCTTTTCCTCTAGTAAAACTCGTTTTAGATTTTTTTCAACCACTACTACTACTTCAATAAAATAGACAACCATTACATATAGGCCTATATCTTTTCTTGTTGTTTTTGCTCCAGTAAAACTTTAAGTGTACTGTGAGCGTACGTTCAAGAAAAGCTGACCTCAGTCTTTGCCAAGAAAGATGTCCAGTTCTAGTTATGTTCAATACTGTTCAATACTATTTGTGTGTGTGGTTTCAGAAAGTATTCAGACCGCTTGACTTTTTCCACATTTTGTTGTGTTACAGCCTGAATTTAAAATGGATTCAATTAAGGTGTTGTGTCACTGGCCTTCCCACAATACCCCATAATGTCAAAGTGGAATTATGCTTTTAGAAATGTTTACAAGCAAGCCTACCTAAGTTCAGGAGTATAAATGTGCTTAACAAGTCACATAATAACTTCAAAATCAAATCAAATCAAATGTTATTTGTCACATGCGCCGAATACAACAGTGAAATGCTTACTTACAAGCCCTTAACCAACAATGCAGTTTTAAGAAAATACCTAAAAAAGTAAGATATAAAATTAACAAAATACAGGGGGCACCGATACAGAGTCAATGTGCGGAGGCAACGGTGTCGAGGTAATTGAGGTAATTTTTACATTTAGGTAGAGTTATTAAAGTGACTATGCATAGATAATAGCAGAGAGTAGCAGCAGCGTAGAAGGGGGGGGGGGGCAATGCAAATAGTCTGGGTAACCATTTGATTAGATGTTCAGGAGTCTTTTGGCTTGTGGGTAGAAGCTGTTTAGAAGCCTCTTGGATCTAGACTTGGCGCTCCAGTACCGCTTGCCGTGCGGTAGCAGAGAGAACAGTCTATGACTATTGTGGCTGAAGTCTTTGACAATTTTTAGGGCCTTCCTCTGACACCGCCTGGTATAGAGGTCCTGGATGGCACGAAGCTTGGCCCCAGTGATGTACTCGGCCCTACGCACTACCCTCTGTAGTGCCCTGCGGTCGGACGCCGAGCATTTGCCATACCAGGCAGTGATGCAACCAGTCAAGATGCTCTCGATGTTGCAGCTGTAAAACCTTTTGAGGATCTGAGGACCCATGCCAAATCTTTTCAGTCTCTTCTAAGGGGGAATCGGTTTTGTCTTGTCCTCTTCACAACTGTCTTGGTTTGCTTGGACCATGCTAGTTTGTTGGTGATGTGGACGCCAAGGAACTTGAAGCTCTCAACCTACTCCACTACAGCCCCGTTGATGAGAATTTTCCTGTAGTCCACAATCATCTCCTTTGTCTTGATCACGTTGAGGGAAAGGTTGTTGTCCTGGCACCACACAGTCAGGTCTCTGACCTCCTCCCTATAGGCTGTCTCATCGTTGTCGGTGATCAGGTCTACCACTGTTGTGTCATCGGCAAACTTAATGATGGTGTTGGAGTCGTGCCTGGCCGTGCTGTCATGAGTGAACAGGAGGTACAGTAGGGGACTGAGAACACACCCCTGAGGGGCCCCCGTGTTGAGGATCAGCGTGGAGAATGTGTTGTTACCTACCCTTGACACCTGGGGGCGGCCCATCAGGAAGTCCAGAATCCATTTGCAGAGGGTGGTGTTTAGTACCAGGGTTCTTAGCTTAGTGATAAGCTTTGAGGGAACTATGGTGTTGATCGCTGATCTGCAGTCAATGAATAGCATTCTCACATAGGTGTTCCTTTTGTTCAGGTGTGTAAGGGCAGTGTGGAGTGCAATAGAGATTGTATCATCTGTGGATCTGTTTGGGCGGTATGCAAATTGGAGTGGGTCTAGGGTTTCTGGGATAATGGTGTTGATGTGAGCCTTGACCAGCCTTTTAAAGCACTTCATGGCTACAGACGTGAGTGCTACGGGTCGGTAGTTATTTAGGCAGGTTACCTTAGTGTTCTTGGGCACAGGGACTATGGCTGTCTGCTTGAAACATGCTGGTATTACAAACTCAGACAGGCAGAGGTTGAAAATGTCAGTGAAGACACATGCCAGTTGGTCAGGGCATGCTCGGAGTACACGTCCTGGTAATCCATCTGGCACTGCGGCTTGTGAATGTTGACCTGTTTAAAGGTCTTACTCACATCGGCTGCGAAGAGCGTGATCACACAGTCTTCCAGAACAGCTGATGCTTTCATGCATGTTTCAGTGTTAATTGCCTGGAAGCGAGCATAGAAGTAATTTAGCTCGTCTGGTAGGCTCGTGTCACTGCGCAGCTCGTGGCTGTGCTTCCCTTTGTAGTCTATAATAGTTTGCAAGCCCTGCCACATAAGACGAGCGTCAGAGCTGTTGTAGTATGATTCGATCTTAGTCCTGTATTGATGCTTTGCCTGTTTGATGGTTCGTCAGAGGGCATTGCGCGATTTCTTATAAGCTTCCGGGTTAGAGTACCGCTCCTTGAAAGCAGCAGCTCTACCCTTTAGCTCAGTGCGAATGTTTCCTGTAATCCATGGCTTCTGGTTGTGGCATGTACGTACAGTCACTGTGGGGACGACGTCCTCGATGCACTTATTGATGAAGCCAGTAACTGATGTGGTGTACACCTCAATGTGATCGGAATAATCCCAGAACCTATTCCAGTCTGTGCTAGCAAAACTGTCCTGTAGTCTAGCATCTGCTTCATCTGACCACTTTTTTATAGACCGACGTACTGGTGTTTCCTGCTTGAATTTTTTGCCTGTAAGCAGGAATCAGGAGGACATAATTATGGTCAAATTTGCCAAATGGAGGGCGAGGGAGAGCTTTGTACGCGTCTCTGTGTGTGGAGTAAAGGTGGTGTCATGACGTGCCCTGGGGGAAAGATCATAGCCCACTCTCTCATAGCCCAGCCCACTTATGGAAGATGCTGACTTCCATAAAGCAGATTTCTGATCGACTTTCCCCAGCAACCGCGTCTGCTCCAGTACATCAGATTCAAGTGCCCGTGGCAGTTAACCCCCTGGCTGAACCTCGTCTGCCACCTCCCCAACGGTTCTCAGGTGATCCGAGTCTTTGTAAGGGGTTTTTCACCCAATGTTCTCTCTCCTTCGAGCTGCAACCCTCGTCGTTTCCCACCGACCGGTCCAAGATAGCATATATCATCACCCTGTTGTCGGAAAAAGCCCTAGCCTGGGCTACTGCTGTGTGGGATGCCCAAAGTCCCTGCTGTGCCAGCTACTCTACCTTTGCTGAAGAATTCAAGCGAGTGTTTCAAGGTCCTACCAGCGGCCCTGACTCAGCCAAACAGCTCCTGACTCTCCGCCAAGGTCGGCGCAGCGTGACGGACTATGCCATCCAGTTCCGCACGGTGGCAGCAGCGAGTGGCTGGAACGACGAGGCGCTCACAGTGTGTTTTTTTAATGGTCTTTCTGACACCATCCAATATGAACTGGCCACTCGGGAACCACCGGACAACCTCGAGTCCCTGATCAAGTTGGCCTCGCGCATAGACCAGCGTCTGAGAGAGAGAGAACTCAACCGTAGACCTCTCACCCTAGCTCCTATTGGTTCCAGCTCTGAGTCTCCACCTTTATCCTCGCTGGCTCCACCAGAACCCATGCAGGTTGGACGCATCTCCCAGGCTGAGAGAGACCGCCGGATGAGGGAGCGATGCTGTCTATATTGCGGCAAACCGGGCCATTTCCGCTCCACGTGTCCCGGGCTCCAGGGAAACGCACTCTCCCGTGCAGGCCTGGGAGGACTGTAACGGGAAACATAACCTCCTCCCATCCATCCAACTCCCGCCTGCTCATTCCAGTTACCCTTTCCTGGGACAACCACGAGCTTCCCCTTCAAGCCTTGGTAGACTCTGGAGCCGCAGGTAACTTCATGGATGGTGTCTGGGCGAAGGAGAATGGCGTTCCCTCTGAACCTCTAAGTGACCCCATAAGGGTTACTACATTGGATGGAAGCCCTTTGGGATCTGGACTTGTCACTCGTGTCACTACCCCCTTGCGACTTTCAGTTTCCCAACACCAGGAAGTGATGAACTTTCATCTGACCTCCTGTTCCGAGTTCCCTCTCGTCCTTGGATACCCCTGGCTTCACAGCCATAACCCTCACATCGACTGGTCTGTGGGCACTATCAAGCAGTGGGGTCCTACGTGCCAAGCCACTTGTATCTTCCCGAGTTCCCCGAGTTCCCCTCCCGAGTCTCTAGAATCCATCGACCTGTCCCGAGTTCCCGAGTGTTACCATGACCTCAAACCGGTATTTAGCAAACAGAGGGCCACCAGACTACCACCCCATAGACCTTACGATTGCCCCATCGACCTGTTTCCGGGCACCTGCCCCCCCAGGGGTCGGATTTTTTCCCTATCTCCTCCCGAACGAGCTGCTATGGATACCTACATCAAGGACGCTCTGGCAGCAGGCCTCATGCGTCCATCTACCTCGCCGGCGGGAGCAAGTTTTTTCTTTGTGGCCAAAAAAGACGGTGGATTACGTCCTTGCATCGACTACCGGGGACTCAATGCCATAACCGTCCGTAACCGCTACCCGCTACCCCTTATGGCCACAGCCTTTGAGCTGCTCCAGGAAGCAGTTGTCTTCACTAAGCTTGACCTGCGGAACGCATACCATCTTGTGCGGATCAAACCCGGTGACGAGTGGAAGACCGCTTTCAACACGCCTACTGGTCACTACGAATACTTGGTGATGCCCTTCGGCCTGACCAACGCCCCAGCTGTGTTCCAAGCGCTCATAAACGATGTGCTTAGGGATATGCTTAACATCTTCGTGTTTGTTTACTTGGATGACATCCTCATCTTTTCGAGCACCCTTCAAGAACACACTAAGCATGTCAGACAAGTACTCAAACGCCTCCTAGACAGCCATTTGTACGTTAAGCCGGAAAAGTGTGAATTCCATTCCTCCCGAGTACAATTCCTGGAATTTGTAGTGGAACCCGGTCGAGTCCAGATGGACCCCAGGAAGGTAGGGGCGGTAGCGGATTGGCCCACCCCCAAGTCCGTTAAGGAAGTTCAGCGTTTCCTGGGCTTCACTAACTTTTACCGCAAGTTCATCAAGAACTTCAGCTTGGTGGCAGCCCCTCTCTCAGCTTTAACCAAGGGTGGCAACGCAAGGTTTCTGTGGGGAGAAGAAGCTGAGACGGCCTTCCAAGGACTCAAGCAGCGCATCCTCTCTGCTCCCATCCTGACACTACCGATGGCGGATGAACCTTTTGTGGTGGAGGTAGACGCATCAGAGGTTGGTGTTGGAGCTGTCCTGTCTCAGAGGGGTGAAGACAAGAGGCTTCATCCTTGCGCCTTCTTCTCTCACCGGCTTACCCCGACCGAGAGGAATTACGATGTGGGGGATCGTGAACTCCTAGCGGTTAAGATGGCATTGAAGGAATGGAGACACTGGCTCGAGGGGGCTTCTCAACCGTTTCAAGTGCTTACGGACCACAAAAATCTGGAGTATATCCAGCAGGCGAAGCGGTTGAACTCCAGACAAGCTCGATGGTCTCTTTTCTTCAATCGATTCCAGTTTATCCTCACCTATAGACCCGGGTCGAAGAATCTCAAACCGGACGCCTTGTCACGAGTCTACTCTCCTGCCATTCGAGAAGATACTGACATGCCTGTCCTTCCTGCCGCTAAGATCGTGGCTCCGATCTCGTGGCAAGTTGAGGATACCGTGAAACAAGCTCAAGCCATCAAACCGGGTCCTAAAGGAGGTCCTGCCAATCGGTTGTTTGTTCCCAAGGCAGCAAGGTCCCAAGTCCTTCTATGGGGGCACTCCTCTCGCCTCACCTGTCACCCGGGCGTAGGTCGCACCTTGGAGTTTATCCAGCGTAAGTTCTGGTGGCCCACCATAAAAGAAAACGTTGCCACTTTCGTCAAGGCCTGTCCCGTGTGCTGCCAGGGCAAATCTTATCACCTCCGCCCTCAAGGACTCCTTCACCCTTTATCTATTCCCCACCGACCCTGGTCCCATATCTCGTTGGACTTTATTACTGGCCTTCCTCCGTCCCATGGTAATACTACTATCCTAGTCATCATCGACAGGTTTTCTAAGGCGGCCAGGTTTGTTCCCTTGACTAAATTACCTTCTGCCAAGGAAACGGCTGAGTTGGTGATTAACCATGTGTTCCGAGTCTTTGGCATTCCGCAAGATATGGTTTCCGACAGAGGTCCCCAGTTCGCCTCAAAGTTTTGGAAGGCCTTCTGCCAACTCATAGGGGCCACTGCCAGTCTATCTTCAGGGTACCATCCGGAGTCCAACGGCCAAACCGAGAGGATGAATCAAGAGCTGGAAACCACCCTCAGATGTATGGTCTCCAACAACCCGTCCACATGGTCATCCTTCATTGTTTGGGCCGAGTACGCGCACAACACCTTGTGCTCCTCCTCCACTGGTATGTCCCCGCACGAGTGTCAGTTTGGCTATGCTCCTCTATTGTTCCCGGACCAGGAGGCAGAAGTCAGCTTGCCTTCAGCCTTGAGATTCATCAGACGCTGTCGGCTTACGTGGAAGAAGGTCCGTCTTAATCTTCTGCGTTCCTCACAGCGGTACCAACGACAAGCCAACAGACGTCGCCGTCCCGGGCCTACCCTGTACCCCGGCCAGAGAGTATGGCTCTCAACTAAGAACTTACCGCTACGGGTGGAGTCTCGCAAGCTGTGAAGAAATTAATCGGTCCCTTTAAGGTTGCCAGGAGAGTGAATCCCGTTACTTTTCGCCTGCACTTACCCAGATCCCTTAAGATTAATCCCACGTTTCACATTTCTTTATTAAAACCTGTTGTTTTTTCTCCCCTTATCCCGGCAGGCAGACCTCCCCCTCCGCCCCGTGTCATCGGAGGCCAGTCGGCTTATACCGTCCATCGGATACTGGATTCCCGCCGGGTGCAGCGGTCCTGGCAGTATCTGGTGGACTGGGAAGGCTACGGTCCCGAGGAGCGCTCCTGGGTTCCTGCCAAAGATATACTGGACCCTGAACTTATTCGTCAGTTCAGGGCCCTCCACCCTGAGAAGGCTGGTAGGAACGTCAGGAGCCATTCCTAGGAGGGGGATTCTGTCAGGATTTAGCCAGGATTGTTCAGGTTTTTGGTCACTAGATGCCCCCATTGCGCCTTTTTTGAACCTTTTGTTTTTCCCTTGTTCTAATTATTATTTGCACCTGTGTGTCATTTCCTTGTTCCTAGTTCTTTGCGCTGTGTTTGTATGTTAGCACCCAGCCCCAGCCATGCTGTGAACATATATTTCTCTTGTTGGATTTTCCAGAGGTTCTCTGATTTTGTTCTTGTTTATTTTTGATTAGTCTTTTGAGGTTTGTTTTTTCCCTGCTGTTCTTACCACTTTGTGGATTTTCTTTGTATTTTGGAGGATATCCATTTTTTCTCTTGGCTTTACTTTTGACGTTGTGGATTTATATTTTTGCCTGAAGATCTTTTACCTTGATTAAACCACCGTCTCTAGTACTGCTGTGTCTGCCTCATCTTCTGGGTTCTGCCGACTATTAGTGACTGTTTCTCACACCGGGTCCTGACAGTCGGAGTCCTCGACGTGGCTGCTTTCGCACTCTGTGATTGTCTGTAGAGCCTGCCACATACGTCTCGTGTCTGAGCTGTTGAATTGCGACTCCACTTTGTCTCTGTACTGACGGTTTGCCTGTTTGATTGCCTTACGGAGGGGAATAACTACACTTTTGTATTCTGCCATATTCCCAGTCACTTTGCCATGGTTAAATGCGGTGGTTCGCGCTTTCAGTTTTGCGCGAACGCTGTCATCTATCCACAGTTTCTGGTTAGGGTAGGTTTTAATAGTCACAGTTGGTACAACATCTCCTATACACACTGTATATCACCGTGCATTCGGAAAGTATTCAGACCCCTTGACTTTTTTAAAAAATAGACAAAGCTCAGATGTTGCTATTTTATAAAAAAAATAAAGTAAAGTATTCAAACCCTTTACTCAATACTTTGCTCTAGTAACCTGTGGGAGCAATTATAGCCTTAAGTCTTCTTAGGTATGACACTACAAGCTTGGCACACCTGTATTTGGGGAGTTTCTCCCATTCTTCTCTGCAGATCCTCTCAAGCTCTGTCTGGTTGGATGGGGAGCATCGCTGCATGGCTATTTTCAGGTCTCTCCAGAGATGTTCGATTGAGTTCAAGTCCGGGCTCTGGCTGGGCCACTCAAGGACATTCAGAGACTTGTCCCGAAGCCACTCCGGCGTTGTCTTGGCTGTGTGCTTAGGGTCGTTGTCTTGTTGTAAGGTGAACCACACCCAGTCTGAGGTCCTGAGTGTTCTGGAGCAGGTTTTCATCAAGGATCTCTCTGTGCTTTGCTGCGTTCATCTTTCCCTCAAACCTGACAGCTCTCCCAGTCCTTGCCTCTGAAAAACATCCCCACAGCATAATGCTGCCACCACCATGATTCACCGTAGGGATAGTGCCAGGTTTCCTCTAGACGTGACTCTTGGCATTCAGGCCAAAGAGTTCAATCTTGGTTTCATCAGAACAGAGAATCTTGCTTCTCATGGTCTGAGAGTCAATTGGGCTGTCATGTGACTTTTACTGAGGAGTGGTTTCCATCTGGCCACTCTTCCATAAAGGCCTAATTGGTGGAGTGCTGCAGAGATGGTTGTCCTTCTGGAAGGTTCTCCCATCTCCATCAAGGATCTCTGGAGCTCTTTTAGAGTGACCATCGGGTTCTCGGTCACCTCCCTGACCAAGACCCTTCTCCCCCAATTGCTCAGTTTGGCCGGTCAGCCAGCTCAAGGAAGAGTCTTGGTGGTTCCAAAAATCTTCCATTTAAGAATGATGGAGGCCACTGTGTTCTTGGGGACCTTCAATGCTGCAGAAATGTGTTGATACCCTTCCCCAGATCTGTGCCTCGACACAATCCTGTCTCTGATCTTTACAGACAATTCCTTCGACCTCATGGCTTGGTTTTTGCTCTGACATGCACTGTCAACTGTGGGACCTTATATAGAGAGATATGTGCCTTTTCATGTCCAATCAATTGATTTTATCACCGGTGGACTCCAATCAAGTTGTAGAAACATCTAAAAAATGATCACTGGAAACAGGGTGCACCTGAGCTCAATTTCGAGTCTCATAGCAAAGGGTCTGAATACTTATGTCAATAATGTATCTGTTTTTTATTTGTATACATTTGAAAAATGTCAAAGAAAATCTGTTTTCGCATTGTCCTTATGGGGTATTGTGTGTAGATTGATGATGAAAAAACTTAATTTAATCAATTTTAGAATAAGGCTGTAACTTAACAAAATGTGGAAAAAGGGAAGGGGTTGGAATACTTTCTGAATGTACTGTATACTATAGATCTAAAAAATCATGGGCTTTCATGCACCATTGCGCTCCATTTTGTAGGCTACCTCACTTTTCTCAATTTCATCTCATCTTTACATTTGATAATATAGGCCTACAGTATGTACAGTTGCCTCTTTCAGAATCTGAGTGAACTCTAACCAAGTAACACTCTGTGTGACCCTGATTTAGCCCACTGTAATAGGACCTAGTCCTGCGTTTGAGTGCGAGAGAGAGAATGATTTTGATAGCAAGCCCTGATCTCAATTATTTGACTTCCCCTGCATGGAAAGAGAACTGCTCATTTTGATGCAGCAGATGAATTTGTGACAAAAGAGTGATCAAGTTAAGTTCCGACATCTGTACTTCCAAAATTAACATAATTGACCACAAACCTGAGTACATTTCTGAAAACAAAATTGATTCATAATATATCTAATATTACTGATGAATTGCAGATAATACATCAGCTATGCTTTTGCTATGTGGTTTTCCATTCAAACAGCAAGTGTTGCTGGCTCTGAGAGCATTTCTTCTGATGTGGTCTCTCTCGCTCTCTGAGCCAGCTGCAGTAGTAATCATCACATCCCTCCTAGGAGTCTGTAACAATTATTGTCATAAAAGTTTACAACAGACAGATGTAGGATCTTCATTTGACCAGTATTGTCGCAGCAAAATAATCTTGCTATGATATGATATGAAAGTTTAGGCGATTCACACTTTTACATCGATGTAATGCTGCTTGATCGACGGTTAGGCTATTAGCTAGCCAAAATATGGCTACATGAAAAGTGCAATACTGTTAATATAACTGTGTATTAGTGCAGGTTTTCAATGAATTTATGTAAATCCTGTGGCACAGGAAAATTCTCCGCAACAACAGAGTGATCAAATTAAGATCCTATATCAGTATCACTAGAGATTCAGGTCCTTTGTCTGCGCCTTCCGCGTAAGCATCTAAATCAATGCTCAGTACGGCAGGTAGCATAGTGGTTATGTTGGACTAGTAACCGGAAGGTTGCTAGATCGAATCCCCGAGCTGACAAGGTAAAAATCTGTTGTTCAGCCCCTGAACAAGGCAGTTAACCCACTGTTCCTAGGCTGTCATTATAAATAGGAATTTGTTCTTAACTGACTTGCCTAGTTAAATAAATAAAAGTACAAGCAGCAAGGGTGTAGTCAAGATGTTTGACAAGTGAACTGACCATCCCCAGAAGGACACATGTAGGGCAAATACACTTGTTTTTACACATATGCCAAGCTACACATAAGGAAGGAATTTAGATGATGGCAAGGCTTCTCTGGTATTTCTGAGTGACACGAAACAGCTGTGTGTGTGTGTGTGTGTGTGTGTGTGTGTGTGTGTGTGTGTGTGTGTGTGTGTGTGTGTGTGTGTGTGTGTGTGTGTGTGTGTGTGTGTGCGTATTTGTGTGTCTAACTCATCCACATGGAGCAGGGACAATTCTGGGAAGATTTATGTTTTATGCCACAATTTTAGTTATCCCCAATAATTGCCCAATACTCATAATTGCCCAATACTCATAGTCATGTCAATACTATGTCATTTAACATCCCTACTTTGGAGGTCCTCTCTATTCTGTCATTGAAGGCAGTTGGGTCTTTTCACTGCCGCATGAGGCTGTATCCCCCGACATGTCTATTTGCTAAACTGTCCAAAATGATAGGTCTGATTGCACAGGCTTGAACATTAAGCCCTACCCTACCCAGGCCCGATTTCCTCTGACAAATTTAAGGCCCAGCCCTGCCCGAACCTAAAATCAGAAATAACTTCCTCCGTTAGTATCCATTAGCTGTCCCTCGCTCCCTGTGCTGTTCGCGCTGTTTATGGCTCTGCTTGTGGGAGTATCCATTACAACGTCTCTGCTTGCTGTTCCGCTCATTGACGAGACAGAGAGCAGTGAGCTGTAAACGAGGTACTTTTTGTCACTCTAAACTCCGACAAAACTCAGGTACTGTAACATTATTTTCTGTAAAATAATCTCTCCTGTGGACTTGGACAATGTTCTGGTCTTATATTGGGCGAGATTGAAGCACTTATTACACCATGATATGTACTGTGCAGCAGAGCACAAACAAATGGCTCAGCTTCAAAATGTTAATAATCAATTTAATGATACCCGAGCCCTAACCGTACCCTAGTTATTGATGAAAAAACAGGACCTACCCGGCCCTAACCCGATGTAACCCTAACCCGGGGCCCATCGGGCTGTGGTCGGGTAGCAGAGCTCTCGGTCAGATAGATAACTAACAGAGCAAAAACTGGGAGTATAACTAAGACAGAAAAGGCTGATCACGATCTCAACCAGGATGGATGTTTGTAGAAAATATTTGGCCACCGATAACGATAATAAGAATGTTTTTGAGCCTCCAGATCCAGTGAAGATCGTGCCTCACATGGCTTGAAGATGAGATCTGATGGGAGCTGTGTGTTGTTCCTGAAATTGAAAGTGTGGACACTTGTAGTGGTGGGGTCCAATACAGGGTCCTGGCCATCTGCCCATCAGTTTGCGTAATTCAGGCTGAAAGGTAGCAGCTATGACAAAGGGTCACGGAAAAAGAGTCCACTTCATTCGATTGCTTATTGAATTAAGTCTTATCACTCAATTAAAGTCACATGGAGGAGCTGCTAAAAGTTTCCTCATACACCCAAGTCACTGGTCCCTAACATATAATGTGTCCTGTGTTGTCATTCGTGGGAAGAAGTCCAAAACAAGAAAATGGTAGCATGATGATGGATGCCTGCATCTCCAGCACCTGTACTCACAGGCCTGTGGTCGACTGGCTGACGGCCTGCTGAAGAGAAGAGGATTGTTGTGGGTTGTGGCAAAAAGAGGACATTCTGTCTCAGGTATATACCTATGGTGTCTGTCTGCTGTTCTGTGGTTTATGCTGTAGTACAGGAATTAAAACACACTCACTGCAAATGCATATTTTATTTCATATGACTTGTGTCACATCTGCTCCCGCTCTGGCGCTTGAGGGTGCCAGGCTGCCCTACATAACGCACTCCTGCCATCAATTACGCACACCTGCCTTCCCTCGTCATGCGCATCAGTGATATTGGACTCACCTGGACTCACTCAATCACCTGTTTATTACCTCCCCTATATTTGTCAGTTCCCCAGTTCTGTTCCCCGCTGCTGCATTAATAGTTTTTTGTCTGTATTACTCATTTGCTGATGCTGTTGCTGTCTCGTTCCATGTCCGTTCTATATTAAATGTTTTACTTCCCGTACCTGCTTCGTCTCTCGAGCGTCATTCCATGTGACAACTTGCCTATACTCTTAGAAAAAAGGTGCTATCTGGAACCTACAAAGGGTTCTTCGGCTTTCCCCTGTGAGAGCAAAATTGCAAGATTATGTTATAATAATGTAATTGCATCAAATGGTTGTTTTATGCAACATAATAGAGGGTTCTTATAACTCTACTGTGTCTGTGAACTGAAAGTGGGCCTCTGGGAGATTTAGCACTGACAGGAGATTTACAATGTCTTTTGGTGATAAGCCTGACAATACCGCATTCCAGAGCATGAGTTAATGTTTCTGTTCTATGGTTTCTACACAATGAAAATGTTTTTTTTACAGCAGATACGTGTCTTTCACACAAAATCTTAACCTTGTGACCCATTCCATACATCTGTTGTTTGTCATGTAGACTGAAGGGGGTGTATCTTGGCTATAAAATACCTTTGTGCCTTTGTCTCGGGGCTCTCAACGAATCATCTGAAGGTGATTCGTCGACCAGCCATCATTATCGTAGAACACTCAATATGTGTGTGTTGTATTGAACTGCTCCCTTATTAATGAGTGAATAAAGTGACCCAGTGAAATTGCAGAGCACCAAATTCAAAAACAGAAATACTCATAATAAGAATTCATAAATCATACAAGTGTTATACATCGGTTTAAAGATTAACTTCTTGTTAATCCAGCCGCAGTGTCAGATTTCAAAAAGGCTTCACGGCGAAAGCAAACCATGCGATTATCTGAGGACAGCAACCCACATACAAATGCATGACAAAAAATGTTCAACCAGGGGGTGCGACACGAAAGTCAGAAATAACGATATAATTCATGCCTTACCTTTGAAGATCTTCCTCTGTTGGCACTCCAATATGTCCAAGAAACATCACAAATGGTCCTTTTGATTGATAAATTCCATCGTTATATCCCCAAAATGTCCATTTATTTGGCGCATTTGATTCAGAAAATACACCGGTTCCAACTCGCCCAAGATGTCTACAAAGTATCTCATAAGTTACCTGTAAACTTGATCCAAACATTTTAAACAACTTTCCTAATCCAACTGTAGGTATTTTAAAACGTAAATAATCTATCAAATTTAAGACGGGATATACTGTGTTCAATAGCGGATAAAATGAAAGTGGAGCGAGCTACAGGTCATGCGCACCAAACAAAAAAGTACACTTGGCTTGACACTCAGAAAGGAAAGGGCTACTTCTTCATTTCTCAAAAGCAAAACATCAACCAATTTCTAAAGACTGTTGACATCTAGTGGAAGCCATAGGAACTGCAAGCATATTTCTATTAAAACCATAGAAAACTAATGGAAAACAGATTGAGCTCAAACATTTTTTACCCTGGATGGATTGTGCTCGAGGTTTCGCCTGCCAAATCAGTTCTGTTATACTCACATACATTATTCAAACAGTTTTAGAAACTTCAGAGTGTTTTCTATCCAAATCTACTAATAATATGCATATCCTAGCTTCCTGAGTAGCAGGCAGTTTACTTTGGGCACGCTTTTCATCCGGACGTTAAAATACCGCCCCCTATCCCAAAGATGTTTTAAGTATAACTCTGACTTGTGTGATAAGTTTGTTCCTCCTCATTTGGTAGTAAAGAAATTAACCACCACACCCCATAGGAGAACCCTTATTGGTTCCAGGTAGAACCCTTATTGGTTCCAGGTAGAACCCTTTTGGGTTCCATGTAGAACCCCTTTCACAGAGGGTTCTACCTACAACCAAAAATGGGTCTAATATGGGGAGAGCCGAATAACCCTTTTGGAACCCATTTTTCTAAGAGGTATCACAGACATCGGCTGAACCTAGAAAATGCATAGATTTCCAGTTGTATGAAGTTTCTCTGCCTTTTTCAACACATCTTCTAGAGGTTCTTTCAACTCTATCGTAGCAGTCCTCTTATAGGCTCCCTCCGTTCTTCATCCCGACCTGAGAGCAAGTCAACCGTATGAGCTGACAGAGCAAGAGGCTAGCCTTTCACTCCGTGAGCGACAGTTGATCGTTGACAGTTGACCTTAGATCTCAGTGAAGGTGATGTCCCCGCAAGAGGGCACTAGCGCTTCAGTTGCCTGCTAGCTAACAACTGCTACAGCTATATACTGCGAATGCAGCCCCAATGTAGCTGGAGCGTGTTGGTTTGGGTGAGGCTGCATTGAGTGAGGAGGAAAGGGAGTCTGACACGTTGACTCAGTGGTTAATCTGAACAACCTCGAAATGAACAATATTACATCTATTAGAGTTTAATCACCCTGCTGTCCAGGACTGAAGCGCTGGGGTACTGACAGACTGCTGATGGTTAAGCAGACTAGACTGTACAAAATGACCAGCATGAGCTCAGCGAGACTGTTAAAAACTAACTAGTCTCATGCGATTTCATGTAGTAAAACCACTTATTTCTTCGCATTTCACTTTTCCCTCTTTATATGTATCTCATATTCTTGCCTATACATTTTATCTGAAAGTATGTGCATAAAAAAGGAAACATAGGATGTACATGAAACATATTAAGATGGGGGCGTACACCCATCTTCAAGGGGGTGAGGTGTAACCAGCCACCACCTGATCACCATAACCCAAGTCCAGACCTCTCGATGGGTGGTGGTAACTGAAAACCTGTCTGTCCACCTATAACCTCTCAGGCAGGGCTATAAGCCATGTGTCAAGTCAAACTCATATAGATATATACTCTAAGCTGGTGGGATCCAAACCAATGACGTCAGATAAAATAGACTGGTTGTGCTGTAAATTGCAACATTGCCATGAGCAGCTACATTCACATTGAAATAAACAAGCAAGTACTCATTATACCTCACAAAGACACAGACAGACAGAAAGACAGGAAGACAGCATCACCACACCACATCTCATCATCTGGTTGTCACGGCGAGGTAACAACAGCGTCATGGAGTGAGCATGTCCATACGGTTCTCTTGGGGGAGCTGGGGTGCCGTTAAATCGCTCCGGGAGGGGCAGGTGGACGTTTCTGATCGGACTGGGTGATGTAGGTGGTGGTGGGGTGGCTGGAACGACCGCGGGGAAATGGGAAGGTGGTGGTGTAGCCTGCAGTTGGCGTACGTCCCGGAGCACCTCGTCCATGGCAGTCCCGAGGCGCCCCAGGCACTAGTCGTGGTGGCGGAGCTTCGCTCCTACAGCGGAGAGATCGGGATGTCCTGCTGTTTCCTATTTTCTTGGATCGGTCATTCTGTCACTGGTGTAGAGAGGAGTAGGCAGGAGGCAGTCACAGGTTTAGAAATACTGAGTTTATTTAAGCACCATAGATCAAAGCGGGACGAAACCTAAATTCTGTTGTCCTCAAAATTCTGTTGTCCTTCATAAACAAAAAGACAATATAAAGTACTCAGGAAATAGTAGGAGAGATTCCTCTCAGATAAACAAGTAACATTTGCAATGACCGACAAAGTCAAATGGCAGAGGGAGTATGTATATACAGTGGGGATTGGAACCAGGTGTGTGTTTGTTACCTTTTATTTAACTAGGCAAGTCAGTTAAGAACAAATTCTTATTTTCAATGATGGCCTAGGAACAGTGGGTTAACTGCCATGTTCAGGGCCAGAATGACAGACTTGTACTTTGTCAGCTCGGGGATTTGAACATTTAACCTTTTGGTTACTAGCCCAACGTTCTAACCACTAGGCTACCCTGCCGCCCAGGTGGTGTGTAATGATGACGAGACAAGTCCGGGGTTGATGAGTGAAGGGCGTTTCCCAGCAGTAGGTTCGGCAGCAGGTAGAAGGCCGGTGACATCGAACGCCTGAGCTGGACAGGAGGGGAAGCCAAAGCGAAGGCTGGTGTGACACAGTGGGGAGTTTCTCATTAGTGGTGGTTTGCTTGGAACTTTACCAGGGAGGGGTCTTCAGCCATATTCTAATACACTTTAATCATTATAATTTGGAAAGCTTCCAAATAGTTCACGTCTATTTTCTTAGAATCAATTAATTATGTTTTAGAAAAGTTGGTGAACTTTCCCCAAAGATGATACTTGACATTATTTATTGAGTTGCTGCAATCTCTAAAATACTTTATCCGAGCTTGTAAACTAATAATACATCTCTTTCCTGCAGTCAAATGATCAAATCGCCCTCTAATGGCCTCCTTGGTCAGCTTTTCACTGTAAGGTCTACACTGGTTGTATTCGGTGCATGTGACAAATACAATTTGATTTAATTGGTGGAATGTTTTATTTAATAAACATAGAATTTTAGGCATAAAAAAAAATTATGTTTCTATGTCAAACTGTTTTGTTATATTTCAGTCTTCGCCGATGTATATAAAGTGTAATATTGGGATGTGTAATGGAGATGCAGGGAGTCAGGAAGCAGGTGGTGAGTTTAATAATATCTAACGTAAAATAGCTGCAAAACAAGAGAACCGTATGGACAAGAAAACAGAACCAATACTGCCCGATGAGTGAGGCTACAGAGTGCTAGATAAAGGGGAAGTAATCATGGTGGTGATGAGGCACAGATGTGCGTAAAAAATGGGTTGTCAGGACCGGTTGTTAGTCAACCGGCGACTTCAAGCACCAGAGCGGGAGAGCGGTAGTATGTATGACAGGGTACAAACTCAAAATTGAATACATTTCAACTCTATATCTGACATGGTACAGGTGTCTTCTTAAGCCCATCGAACAGCTCTATTAAAAATAATAAACTTAAATACCTTATTTACATAAGTATTCAGACCCTTTGCTCTGAGACCCAAAATTGAGTTCAGGTGCATCCTGTTTCCATTGATGATCCTTGAAATGTTTCTACAACTTGGAGTCCACCTGTGGTAAATTCAATTGATTGGACATGATTTGGAAAGGCACACACCTGTCTATATAAGTCCCACAGTTGACAGAACACATCAGAGCAAAAACCAAGCCATGAGGTCAAAGGAATTGTCCGTATAGCTCCGAGACAGGATTGTGCTGAGGCACAGATCTGGGTTAGGGTACCAAAACCTTTCTGCAACATTGAAGGTCCCCAAGAACACAGTGCCCTCCATCATTCTTAAATGGAAGAATTTTGGAAGCACCAAGATTCTTGCTAGAGTTGGCTGTCTGGCCAAACTGAGCAATCGGGGGTAAAGGGCCTTGGTCGGGGAGGTGACCAAGAACCCGATGGTCACTCTGACAGAGCTCCAGAGTTCCTCTGTGGAGATGGAAGAACCTTCCAGAAGGACAACCATCTCTGCAGCACTCCACCAATTAGGACTTTATGTTAGAGTGGCCAAACGGAAGTCACTCCTCAGTAAAAGGCACATGACAGCCCGGTTGGAGTTTGCCAAAAGACACCTAAAGAACTTTCAGGCCATGAGAAACAAGATTCTCTGGTCTGATGAAGCGTCACGTCTGGAGGAAACCTAGCACCATCCCTACGGGAAGCATTGTGGTGGCAACATCATGCTGTAGGGATGTTTTTCGGCAGCAGGGACTGGGAGACTAGTCAGGATTGAGGCAAAGATGAACGGAGCAAAGCACAGAGAGATCCTTGATGACAACCTGCTCCAGAGCGCTCAGGAACTCAATGGGATGAAGATTCACCTTCCAACAGGACAATAACCCTAAGCACACAGCCAAGACAACACAGGAGTGGCTTCGGGACAAGTCTCTGAATGTCCGAATGCACTGTATAATCCCAACCCATAGCTACAGTACAAACGGATTGTCATAGCTAGCCACCATGCATGAAATGCAGTAGTATAAATCTGCAGGTAGCTAAAGCTAACCAACTAGGTTAAATGTTAGCTAGCTAGCTAACATTAGGCTCTAACTAGCAAAAAATGGCTTTGAGATATGAGTAATATTACTACACATATCTTACACGTAACGCTAGCTAGCGTGCCAGCTACCTAACATTAGCTTTAACTTGCAATGAATACAACTTTCTGACAAATTTAGAAAATGTAGCTAGACTCACCTGTATAAATGGATAAACGCTTCACGGCAGAGTGTATTTTCAATTTTATTTGGCCCATTGTGTCAAGTCACTCCGGTTCACAATGACCGTGTGCAGAAAGTAGTCCATCACAACTTTTTCCCACAGATCTTTGTTGATAGCACCTGCTAAATTCAGGGGAGCAATGTTGAGAGCAGTAGCAAACTTTTGCAATTCTCCATGGATAACATATCTTTAAAAAAAGCTGAGGTAGCAAGGGTTATTTACACATAGTGAGCAACTCATGTTATAGACAGAAGCTGGCATTTCCAGCCCATCCATTTTCTCAGCCAATCATAGCTAGTGGGAAGGTTCCTGGCTTTTTCAGTGGCTAAATGTATGTATGCAGATGGCATACATGTTGTTATTAAGGCACATGAAGGCATTTCTACCAAAATAAATGCATTTTGATAAAATACTAAAATATTAAGTTCAAATGCCTCTCCTATGAAGTAGTGACGTGCGAGATGTGCCTAGCTTCTTGGAATGGGTCAAATTTGACTCAAATATAATAATCTCAAACCTTGCATAAATTTGTATACAATCACATCTCTCGTATGCATGGGAATACTTGGGAACTGATTTCCAAAAGTAAAATCACTTGAAGCTGATTTCCTGGTGTTTTAACAGTCGTTTATGTCCAACAATGAAAATGCGGAAAACTTGGGGGACCAAATAAAACCACCCGGGGACCAATTCGGCCAGTTGGAGAACCTTGTTGTAGGTTGTTAAGCCTTATTTGCATATTTCCCAGCATGCCTTTCAAGTGAATGTGAGAGATGCCCATCCATGTTGCTAGTAACAAACATGGTTGTTCCTAC
This sequence comes from Salvelinus alpinus, assembly GCF_045679555.1. Taxonomy (NCBI): domain Eukaryota; kingdom Metazoa; phylum Chordata; class Actinopteri; order Salmoniformes; family Salmonidae; genus Salvelinus; species Salvelinus alpinus. The sequence continues at coordinate 57,333,081 of NC_092100.1, forward strand.
ATGATTCCCATATGTGTTATTTCATAGTTTTGATGTTTTAACTATTGTTCTACAATGTAGAAAATAGTAAAAATAAAGAAAAACCCTTGAATGAGTAGGTGTGTATGTACTTTTGACTCGTACTGTAGGTGAAAATATTTCCAATTTGTAGAAGAAATGTATTAATTTCCTACTGTTGCTTTTGATTCATGGATCGAGTAAAAATAAATCCGTTCCAAAAAGTAACATAGCAAACAAATACATCTGTCAGATTGAAAAGGTTAGCTAAATGATGTTCATGCAATCAAATACATTACCAGTTAAACAAATTAGATTTCACTTTGTTACTTGTTCATCAAAAACGGTAGGACTTCGACATATATACATTTTCACAAAACATTGAAGCTATAGGTTTCAAGCTTCATGCATTTGTTTTTAATTCAAATACAACGTCAATGTTGCTTTTATCACAACACATGTGTCACTATCATCACTATAGGTCTAGTTATAAGTCGACTATTGCTATCGGCATCGTCATTGTTGTCAATTTCAATTACTAATAATTATGGCAATTTGCAATGTAATAGTCTACTGTCTACAATAACCCCATAACGAATGGTATTACAGTAGGCTATAATGATGCAGCTTCAAGAAAATATATTTTTTTAAAGTAAACGTGTTTTATTTCGGTAGAGGAGTGATTTAATTCCGTTAACCTGCAGCAATCACCAACAAGACTAATACTATTTTCATCATTGACTGCGTACTGAAAACGTTGTCGTAAATAGCAGAAGGGCAGACTGAGAAAATGTATGCCATGCCGACACAGAACTGTATAGTGCTAATACCATAAAACAAATGTTTACAAGAAATTAGTTTGATTGCCATAACAGTCATTTCAATGTTAATGAATTGGGCGCATAATGAAAATAAAATAATGTCAATAAATTGTGTATTTTATTTTATATCTAAAAGCTGGTAAGCTCCCCAAATTAAAATGTTCACACAATTAAATGTTTGTCCCTGCTTGTTATGACATGGAGCAGTATGTCTTTATAGTGTATTTAACATTGTGCAGGTGTTTGTATTTCTGTAGAAATACCCTATCCTAAAAATATATATTTCTACCTGCATAAATAAAGGATAAATAATGCCATTGACTCAGAACAATTACACCCCCCACAGTTATATATTCACTCCTATTCAAATCAATATAATGTGTTGTGTCTCCCTCGTTAACCTGGGTCAACAAAAAAATTAAAGCTAAATCTGCTCTGTTTGACCTCTCATCTCTGGTGTCTGAATAATAACGGTGGTGGGCTAATTCTACTTTAACTAAGTCTATGAAGCGACAAGGTCGGAGTGTCATGTGCTGAGGACTTTAGTGGGACCAGTGGTATCATCTCTAATGCGAGTCAATTTGGTTCCTTACCCCGGTAAACCTTCAGGGGGCTTTCTTCGCATTTGTTCAGTCTGCTTCAGACTCTGGAAAAACATCTGATGCATTTTATAACAAACCCCAGATGCGCCCAGAGTATGTGTGAGAGAAAGTGTGTGTGGGAGTGTGTTCGCCAGTGCTTTCTGCAGGGTAAAAGGACAACGAAGAAACAGTTTGGATTTTTTCGATTTGGTTTTAAATCAAATGTTTGGAATGAACGCAGATACGTGCGTTTCATATTGTAATATCACATCGATGGATTCATATTATAACACGTCTTCGCCACACGGCACGAATCCCGTAAGGACATTCCAAACGAGTGAATCCAAATACAGCCCAACATTCCTACCACGCAAAGGACAACAGGGTTACGGGAAGAAGTCTCGGAATCCTTCACAACAACAGGAGTGCCAGTCACAGGATGCCGCCTCAGAGGAAAGCAACAATTTAAACCACCTCTTCATACAACCGCCAGGTTGCAAAACATACCCCGAAAGCAAAGGACACAACGGCGCGTCTATCCCCTGCTATGGTGAGTTCCAAACGGTTGTAAGTTTGGATGCTGATTGCACTGCGCACAAAGGTTATTAATTAAAACCACTGCGCTCAGAACTGGTGCGATGACCAAAATTAAAACATCAGATTCATTTGTAAAGAGGTTCCGCACTTAAATAAGAAAGTTTCAAAGTTATGTTAAGCTATTTATTAATTTCAGAGGCAACGCGCAAAATCAACGTTTATGCGGTTAGGCTATCGCCAGTCAATCAGCATCCCAAACAGCCTTAATAACTAGACTATGAGTTAACAACCAAGAATCGTGTGGGCAACAAGGCTAACAATTAAAGGGAATGTGTTGATTTTATAGGCTAAGGGGTCAGAGAGCAACAGTAGTTTGTTAAGAGAAGCCAACATTTAAAATCCCCAAAACATCTTTATAACAGAAGACACACACGCTAACGTCTGCCTGTTAGAAACTGCATGACCACATCATTTATGAAGCCAAGTTGTTGGTGAAGAAAATACAATGACAAATAATGCGAAATGATTTGACTTTCATTCTGGCATAATCTGTATTATTTTGACCTTGGCCTATATATGCCATTTAGCAGAAGCTTTATCCGAAGCTGTAATACCATGGACCCCTGGCAAATAGCTTCTTTTTGAACATTTACAGTATACAGGCCTATACTTTCTCAACACACCAGCAAACCTCATGCACATACCATCATATGCAATTTATATTATTACTTATTTCAACACAAAAAGGGAGCCAATTAGACTGATATAGATTATTTTATAGCATAGAAACTCAGAGGACAGCCCCCGAAATATGAGATTAAGCAATAATCTGAACATTTTGCCGACCAATGATTTATTGCACGATTTCTCACCAAGGGAATTGGGCTCTATGGGGACTGGGAGCAAGTGATGCAGCCTACACACACACACACACACACACACACACACACACACACACACACACACACACACACACACACACACACACACACACACACACACACACACACACACACACACACACACACACACACACACACACACACACACACACACTAAAACTTAAACATTAGGCATTGAGATTTGCCAATAAGTGTTCTCATTGTTTAGAATGTAAGATTAAACATGATATTCCACAGCTGAATCTTATCCAGTAAACATTGGAAACACCACATTGTTAAAACATTGGAGAGGCCATGGCGATGCTGAGCTTGATTTGGGCTCAGCATGCTTCCGGAGACTCCCCAATTGCATCACACCCTCCAGACCACATTGTCGACATTGTCAGATCAAGCATAAATTGGCTTTGACATGTTCACTCTACATGCTTGTTTGGGAAACACTCTTATAAAATGTGGCCGGTAAAGAGCGAAGCATCTGGTACGATCATCTTAATTCATAAGTTACCTCACAGCTGGGAAACAAGGTCCTGGACATTTGAGGGAGGAAATATTGTTCTTACTCCACTGTGTTGAGTTCATTCATTTCCATTAACTTTCTGATTGAAAAAGATGTGGGAGGGGCTTCATTATCATATTTCCCAGCATGATTTGTTGCTGGTAGATTTTTAGAATAGTTTTAATATCGATGTTTCCTCATGCGCATTGATTGATTAATTTATCCTACACTATACAAAGAGAAATAAAAAGATTCTAAACTAATCCAATCTTTAAGGTGTTGGACTCTTACTGAGTTCCAGTTTAGATGGTTTAGGTAGTCTTCTTGAAGTCCTTCACCATAGTAATCATTCTGAGTATAGGTTGTGGGTGATAAATTCGAATTGTTGGATATTCTGGATTCTGATAGGAATTACTAATCACTTCACAAACCAGTATATTGTGACTCGAAGGTCTGATGCGCCCCATGAGCCAGGATTTTCATACCACGAAGTCGAAGATAATAAGGCCATAACTAAAGGCTCTATGAAATCTGGTCATAAAGGGGTGGATTCACCGACGCAGATTAAGCCACTTTTAAACTGGACGAACTGGACTAAATAGTTTCAAACTTGTTCTAGTCTAGATTTAAAAAATGTGATTTCCAGAAGGACGATTAGAGTTAATCTAGAGCTAAGTGAAGGCTTAAATTAAACCTGGCTAGAGGCAGGCTTAACTTCAGATGAATGGATGTTGGCCCCCAGGTTGACCTTGGCAATGGAGGAAAATGTATTACCTGGACTATTTCAATGACGATCAAAGAGCACCACCAAGGCCAAACAGAAGGGCGGTTATAGACAGGAGCAACCCTGTCTATAACCGTTTCCGTATGTACAAAGAAAATGCTGCTGACATTTGTTTGCTTGAGCCAAGGCCTTCATCTGACTCTTGTCGGGGAAGGCCCATCCCTCCGTCCCTGCAAGTACTGATCACCTTGAAGTTTTTGGCATCTGGAACCTTCCATCGTGAAACCGGAGATTTGTGTGGTGTAAGTGAATCGACTGTATGCAGAATGCTATATGTGAACAACTGAAAGACAATTACATCAAGTTCCCCTGATGATGCTGCCCAAGCCAACTACAAGGTACTGTAGAGATCTATGAATATGGGAACTTTTCTGTCACACAAACATGTTAAGCCCCCACTGTGTTGTGTTACACAAAAAAGCTAACATTTCAAAGTGACTCTGATTTGTAAAAGTGAGCCAACAATAAATACATTATCTTACCTGAAGTTGTCGTAGCATCGTTTTGTAATTTGAGTTGAATTCATTAGAATTGGTAGTCCAGACATTATTTTTCTTGTTTTCGGGTTGATGAATCATGCTGTTTGTTCTCGATAATTGGGTGGTTTGACATAATTTGCTTCAAGAGATTTTTTTCAAAGTCACTGAAATTCTTTGAACGTTTTCTTTTACCTCTGTCCATTGTTTGGTTTAGGTGCTTTGCTCCAATTCCACACAATGCTTACGTATTAGTGTCCCATCACTGGTTTTTGAAGCATCCTCAGGTCATCATGGTTCACAAAGATTAACTCGTGTATTTATTTAAGTAGAATTAGCCTAGTCCCGATTTGAAATTAAACTCTGTCCGCACATTCACTTAAGCAGTCACTTGGTGAAGGCTTCAAGAATAGAAGCTGTTGAATGCAACAACCATGTCTCTGTCACTAACAAACAAAGTCATGGGTGGTTATGTCTCACATTCACTCGGAAGACATGCTGGGAAATATGGAAATACTTGGCATACAACAGGCGCACGCGCGCGCGCGCGCGCACACACACACACACACACACACACACACACACACACACACACACACACACACACACACACACACACACACACACACACACACACACACACACACACACACAGACTTGAGGCAATATTATTTATTTATAGGCATCAAAGTGGTATTGTTTGAACAATCATATTAAACACAAGTATGCACACATTATGGTTAGGCCTACATTTCTAAATCATGGCCTGCCATCCAAACTATTGCCCTCATCTAACGATACAATACTAGAAATTAACAGACTACCTGGCAGGGTATAATAAACTGACATAGATTGTTTTTGGAAATCACTTTTTTGTTGTTGCCCAAAGTGGTTCAAAGTTTATTTTCTCAATATCTTTAAATCATACTGGTCCGGTAGTCTAATATTAAAATAGGTATTAAGAAAAGTATTATTTATAAACTTAAAGCACATATACAATGACATATCTACATCGTGTTTTGTCCCATCCTGATCTGTTTCACCTGTCTTTGTGATTATCTCCACCCCCTTCAGGTGTCGCCCATCTTCCCCATTATCCCCTGTGTATTTATACCTGTGTTGCCGGTTTGTCTTGTTTGTCAAGTCAACCAGCATTTTGTCTGAGCTCCTGCTTTTCACCCAGTCTCTCTTTTTCTCACCCTCCTGGTTTTGACCCTTGCCTGTCCTGTCTCTGAGCTCGCCTGCCTGACCACTCTGCCTGACCCTGAGCCTGCCTGCCGTCCTGTACCTTTGACCCACCTCTGGATTACCGACCTCTGCCTGACCCTGACTTCCATCCTGTACCTTTGCCCCACTACTCTGCATTATCGACCTCTGCCTTGACCTGTCGTTTGCCTGCCCATGTTGCTGTAATCAACATTGTTACTTCGACACAGTCTGCATTTGGGTCTTACCTTCAAACCTGATATGTTTATCATGACACAGATTTGAATTAGGATTTTTATCATTTGAGAATGTATAGGTACTTACGTTATAAGCCCAAAACCATCAGTCCAAAATCCTAGCCTAATGATTGAAATGAACTATAGCCTAAACTTATTTTTGGGGAGGCAAAACCTACAGACTTCGAATGCCACATTCTTATTAAATTCACCGACAACACGCCCATATGGCCAGCGGGTTGACTTCTATGAGCATGGCTGCATAGCACAAGATACTTTGGACGGTGTCTGACTATGTTCTAAGTTCATATCAACTTAGAAGATTGGTTGCAGTAATGTTACGTCGATGGTGAACGGATACAAAGATAACGTCAATGATGATGTTAATATGAAAGCACAGTGTAATGGCGTTGACCATACACATCTGCAAGTAGTTGGGATTGCAAGATGCCTATAGGCCTTCCATTGCAATGATTGACGCACTTAAGTGTTATTAAAGTTCATGAAAATAAAATTATTTAAAAAAACAACAACATATGACATCAATTGAAAATAAAATAAGCTGGTTTTGTGTTTAAATCTGAGCGCAAAGAAAATAATAAGAACACAAAGCAAGGGAAGGGAATAAAGACATAGGATCTCTTCTTTTATATATTTGCTCCAGAGAATGACGTGTATTTAAATAATTTAAAAGCAACTGTTATACAGATGTTATGACACAGTTTGTTGCTGCTCCAATGCCCGACCTTTAGAAAGAATGCACCAGTTCTAATATCCAGAGTTGTGGCGTTTTTTACACTGCGGGGGAAGTTTCACAGAGAAAGAAAAGCCCGTTATTTGAACCTTGATTAAAACGGACTTAAAAAAAGGAAAATTAAAGTCTTCAAAACATACACCAAAAACAGCAACATAAAAAAAACAATAATGAAAATATCATAAAAGGAATAATATTACTAGCACCACATTATAATAATAATTAATATTATTATTGGATAACCTCTATTTCCATGGGCAATCATCTTGATAATCTTAAAACTTCTTATGGCTGCATCCCGCTACCGGGATCGATATGACAACAGCCAGTGAACGTGCAGGGCACCAAATTCAAACAACAGAAATCTCATAATTAAAATTCCTCAAACATACATGTGTTTTATATAATTTTAAAGGTAATCTTGTTGTTAATCGCACCAAAGTGTCCGATTTCAAATATGCTTTTCAGCGAAAGCACTACAAACGATTATGTTAGGTCACCACAAAACCACAATAAGCACAGCCATTTTTCCAGCGAAAGATAGCAGTCAGAAAAAGCAGAAATAGGGATAAAATTAATCACTAACCTTTGATTATCTTCATCAGATGACACTCATAGGACTTCATGTTACACAATACATGCATGTTTTGTTTGATAAAGTTCATATTTAGAACAAAAAATCGGAGTTTACATTGGCACGTTACATTCACTAGTTCCAAAAACATCTTGTGATTTTGCATAGCCACATTGTTTCAACAGAAATACTCATCATAAATGTAGATGATAATACAAGTTATACACATGGAATTATAGATATACTTCTCCTTAATGAAACCGGTGTGTCAGATTTCAAAAAAACTTTACGGAAAAAGCAAATCATGCAATAATCTGAGACGGAGCTCAGAACAATAGCCAAATTAGCCGCCATGTTGGGGTCAACAGAAACCAGAAAATACATGATAAATGTTTCCTTACCTTTGATGAACTTCATCAGAATGCAGTCCTAGGAATCCCAGGTCCACAATAAATGCTTGATTTGTTCGATAATGTCCGTTATGTATGTCCAATTAGCTACTTTGGTTAGCGCCTTTGGTAAACAAAGTCACAAAGCGCCTCCACTATAACGTGACGAAATGTCCAAAAGTTCCATAACAGTCAGTAGAAACATGTCAAACGATGTACTGAATCAATCTTTAGAATGTTGTTAACATACATCTTGAATAACGTTCCAACCGGAGAATTAGATTGACTTCAGAAGAGCGGTGGAACGGAGGTCCTCCTCATGTGAAGGCGCATGGTGAAAGCATGCTCAGCTCGTGGCAGTGATTACTCATTCCTGTCTCCTTCGGCCCCCTTCACATTAGAGTCATCAGACAAAGTTCTATTGACTGTTGACATCTAGTGGAAGCCGTAGGAAGTGAAAACTCAACCACATCTCGCTGTAATTTCATTGAGAGCTTGGTTGAAAATCTGCCACCTCAGAAAAAATTCAAACAGGAAGTGGAACTTCTCAGGTTTTTGCCTGCCATATGAGTTCTGTTATACTCACAGACATAATTCAAACAGTTTTAGAAACTTCAGAGTGTTTTCTATCCAATACTAATAATAATATGCAAATATTAGCAACTTTGACTGAGGAGCAGGCTGTTGACTCTGGGCACCTCTGTGCACCTTTCATCCAAGCTACTCAATACTGCCCCTGCAGCCATAAGAAGTTAAATGAAAAAGTAAAGTAAAGTGGGAAATGACTAATTCCTAAAAATATAACTGCTGCACAGACTAGGCCATTCCCATATTGAAAAAATGTATCCATCATATGATTTTTATTGTTGCTTTTAATTAGCATATAATTACCAAACACATTTCCATAACTCATAAAAGCATGAAATTCAAATGAAAAGCCTCAATTTCATGCAGTGAGCGAAATGTTTAACTGTGGACATTGGAACCACAGATGTTGGATCTTAATTTGAGCCAGTTTGCTAACACAAGGAAAATAATCCCGGAGCAACAAGAAATGTGAATTACTATGTGGATTATAATTATTAGACATTTTTGTAGGGGTTGATAGCCTACATTTTTTGTAAGGGAAAATCAAGTCAGAAATTTCAAAGTGGAAATTACAAACTTCAGAAGCCTTTTTATACTTCAAATGAATTCCTACCTGCATTGGAGGAATGTTCCGCAACGGGGTGATCAAATTAAGATCCTATATCTGCATAGGTTACAGTAACATTGTGGGCCTTTTTTCATCACGAGATTGTACCTCGACAGCCGGCACCTTTTCTCACCAAAGTATACCCCATGAAGTAAAAAAAAACAGCCTTTCCTTTGACTGCAAACAATAGGAGTAAGGCCTTTTATTTCGGCTTAAATTCTCATCACACACATTTTACGTGCGTCTTTCTCAAAGATGAGAGCCAAGGGTAGTTCAACCCTGCATCAAAAACACTTTGCAAAGACCAATAACAGAGCAGAGCCATTCAAACTGTGATCCTTAAATGCAATATGTCTCCCCTGAGGAAAGCTGTGCAGTGTTATTCTGTAAAATGTTGCAGCCAGATTGCTCTGAAGGCATCATAGCTTTGGAGAGGATAGAGTTGGTGCTCAAGGGAGCGGAGATGTTGCACAACTTTATAATGTATTTTCTCCATCAACAGCAGAACTTTATAATGTATTTTCTCCATCAACGGCACAACTGTACCCAGCTTATTATGAATACATTTTGTTATGGTAGATTGGGAACCATGGACATTTCTCTATAGCTGACATTTCTGCAATGCATAGGTATACTGTATAAGGCCCGAATGAGATGTTCGACGAGCATACTTTTGGTCATGTAGTGTATATTCCCTCTGTGCATGTTAAGTTCACAACTAGCTTGAAATGCATACAGTATACGCACACCGCCATCATGCTTATGAGAACCTTTCTGTTTTCCCACAATTGTTAAACTTCAACGACTGTACTCAATTTAATTGACTTTCTGAACGAGTTTACATGTGTGCATACCTTGCATACCTTTACTGCGGTTCAATGGCTGTGCTCTTTTCACATATTTTAGAATATTTCAGACGATTCATTATCTTTCCTTCCTTCGGCACTGAGCATAACATATCAACTATATTGCATCTCTTGTACCAGGCATTATCATCATTAAGAGAGGCTAATGCTACAAACTTGTGTCTCAGCTATAGTGCCTTAGACTTGGTCCTGTACATGCTATAGGCTAGTGCCTCATGCAATGCATGGTACAACAGGGCCAGGGGAGGTTGTAGGGGTTGGGATCCTCAACCTATAGAAACTTCTACCTGACCACAGTCCACAGCAATGGCTGAAATCAGATCACCAGTGGAACCAATTAGAGTGCTTAGAGGGCAGGAGTCTGCAGAAATGCAGGCCATACACAGCCACACAGCACAACAGAAGAGCTAGCCACCCCATAAATACAAGGCAGATGTGATTGTTGTGTCCCAAATGGCACTCTATTCCCTATAAAGTGTTCTACTTTTGATCAGAACCCAATGTTGTAGTTTTCAGCTGTGTCTGGAGAAAGACTTAGAAAATCATGTCCTCTATTGAGTCTAACCTTCTGGACAAGAGGATACCTATGTAAGAATGCTGTTCATTGACTATAGCTCAGCATTCAACACCATAGTAACATCCAAGATCATCATTAAGCTCGAGGCCTGTGCAATTGGGTGTGAGCAAGACCTTTAAACAGGTCAACATTCACAAGGCTGCGGGAGTCAGAGTGCGCGGACCAACTGGCAAGCGTCTTCACTGACATTTTCAACCTCTCCCTGACCGAGTCTGTAATACCTACATGTTTCAAGCAGACCACCATAGTCTCTGTGCCCAAGAAAGCGAAGGTAACCTGCCTAAATGACTACTGCCCGTAATACTCACATCGGTAGCCATGAAGTGCTTTGAAAGGCTGGTCATGGCTCACATCAACAGCATCTTGCTAAATGCTAAACCCACTCCAATTCGCCAACAGATCCACAGATGACGCAATCTCGATCGCACTCCAAACTGCCCTTTCCCACCTGGACAAAAGGAACACCTACGTGAGAATGTTGTTCATTGAATACAGCTCAGCGTTCAGCACCAAAGCTCATCACTAAGGACCCTGGGACTAAACACCTCCCTCTGCAACTGGATCCTGGACTTCCTGAAGGGCCGCCCGAGGTGGTAAGGGTAGGCAACAACACATCTGCGACGCTGATCCTCAACACGGGGGCCCCTCAGTGGTGCGTGCTTAGTCCCCTCCTGTACTCCCTGTTCACCCACGACTGCGTGGCCAAGCACGACTCCAACACCATCATTTACTGATGACGCAGTGGTAGGCCTGATCACAACCAACGATGAGACAGCCTATAGGGTGGAGGTCCAAGACCTGGCAGTGTGGTGCCAGGTCAACAACCTCTCCCTCAACGTGAGCAAGACAATGAAGATGATTGTGGACTATAGGCAAAAAGAGGGGCGAACACGCCCCCATTCCATCGGGGCTGTAGTAGAGCGGGTCGAGAGTTTCAAGTTCCTTGGTGTCCTCATCACCAATCAACTATCATGGTCCAAACACACCAAGACAGTTGGGAAGAGGGCACGACAACGCCTTTTCCCCCTCAGGAGACTGAAAAGATTTGGCACGGGTCCCCAAATCCTCAAAAGGTTCTACAGCTGCACTATCAAGAGCATCCTGACCGGTTGCATCACCGCCTGGTATGGCAACTGTTCGGCATCCGACCGCAAAGCACTAAAGAGGGTAGTGCGTACAGCCCTGTACATCACTGAGGCCAAGCTTCCTTTCATCCAGGACTAATATACAAGGAGGTGTCAGAGGAATGCCCCAAAAATGTGAAAGAATCCAGTCACCCAAGTCATAGACAGTTTTCTCTGCTACCGCATGGCAAGTGGTACTGGAGCGCCAAGTCCAGGATCAAAAGGCTCCTTTTTTATTGAATGTAATTTATTTTGGGAAACAGACATGTACAACAAAATGCACAATGTGTACCCAGAGGATATCACTTCACAAAATAGGGACCGGCGCACTTCACAAAATAGATGGCATCATGAGGATGGAAAATTATGTGGATATATTGAAGCAACGTCACAAATGGGTCTTCCAAATGGACAATGACCCCAAGCATACTTCCAAAGTTGTGGCAAAATGGCTTAAGGACAACAAAGTCAAGGTATTGGAGTGGCCATCACAAAGTCCTGACCTCAATCCTAGAGAGAATTTGTTGGCAGAACTGAAGAAGCGTGTGCGAGCAAGGTGGCCTACAAACCTGACTCAGTTTCACCAGCTCTGTCAGGAGGAATGGGCCAAAATTCACCCAACTTATTGTGGGAAGCTTGTGGAAGGCTACCTGAAACGTTGGACCCAAGTTAAACAATTTTAAAGGCAATGCTACCAAATACTAATTGAGTGTGTCATCTTCTGACCCACTGGGAATTTTATGAAAGAAATAAAAGCTGAAATAAATCTCTACTATTATTCTGACTTTTCACATTCTTAAAATAAAGTGGTGATCCTAACTGACCTAAGACAGGGAATTTTTACGAGGATTAAATGTCAGGAATCGTGAAAAATTTAGTTTAAATGTATTTGGCTAAGGTGTATGTAAACTTCCAACTTCAACTGTAAATGTCGAGACCATATCACACTCATGAAGGAAATCATGGACCTTGAAAAACAAATATTTCCTCTCATATTGTTTTCCTCTCCCCCTCACCCATATCCCCCCCACAGCTAAAGACAATGGCGGGCTAACTGACTCTGAGCTGACCCTAAAAACGGACTCCCCTGTGATAGAGGGTTCCTATCTGAACCTGAAGGAACCAGGGTCAGGGGTCAAGGGTCAGGGTCAATCCGACCGGTTTGGCCCTGGCTCGGACCACCTCTCCAGTCCCATGGACAAGGGGAGCGAGGCTGCGGAAAGCAACAAGGGGAAGAAGAGGCGTATCCGCACCACCTTCACCTCATATCAGTTGGAGGAGTTGGAGAAGGTGTTTCAGAAGACCCACTACCCTGACGTCTACGCCAGAGAACAGCTGGCGTTGAGGACCGTCCTGACAGAAGCACGAGTACAGGTGAGAGGATTTCGGAGCTTTGACCTCTGACCTTTTACTTGGCTCAGTTGAACAACCACTAAACCATGATGAGGACCATGGTCTGAAGTACTACTATTATGCCCGGTCCCAATTCTCTCCCTACCCCTTCCTCTTGGAAGTTCTGAAGGGTCTGAATAGGTATAGTCAGAGCAGCAGTGGAACTTCCACAATATTGCTTCCACCTTACAGAGCCGCAAAAATCGAAAGGCCAAAAGGACTCCTATGAGCTGTTTTCTGTAGAAGCTCTGTCCATTTCATCATGTACATGTTTACTCAGGGATCTGACAGAGAGAGAGAGAAGATTGGCATGTGGACAGACCTTGTTCTGAACACATAGCATGGGCTATTATCTTTTCTTCCCTTCTCGTTCTGTCTTTCCATGGACAGGACTAGCGGAAATACTATTCTTTAGTTCTACATACTGCAGATTTTGTTAAGAGGTCAGAGGCCAAGGGCTTCCCCCCAAAATGACCATGTTACTTCAAACTACATCACTACACAGCATTTATTTCAAGAAAAAAAAGAGAGAGGAACAAATAAAACTCAAAGTTATTTGGCAAGGCAATAAGAAACACTCAGATGCCACATTCAATTTCCCAGCATGCTCTGAGACAGTCAGGGCAACAGAACCTGGTCTGGTAGAGTGGAGGAACAGTAAAATAAATGACCGATTTGCATTCGTTTTCCACCTGGGAGGGCCCCTGTCGGCCGGTCTTTGGCCGGTGTTCAGACGGACGGTTCCTCCCGCCCCATGTGGAATTGCCTCTATCGGGCTGTGTCCGAACGCGCCCCATCCGAGCGAGACCCAGTCGACCCGTCTGACCCAGTGGTCGATTCGGGTCGGCTCTGGTATACACAACCAGGAATATCTTGGTAATGGAACCAGATAGAGACACCTCGTCTTCTGACCCAGTGGCCCTACGTGGGGAGCGGCACACTCAAATACCAACATTCTTTCTGATAGTCTTTAATAAACATTTGGTTATCCTGACCTGGACACCATGTATTATAATTGCCCATTACGGGCTATTAGCAGGCCAATAGACTATTGCCAACACCTCTCTGTATCTTTATAGTTTGTGCAAGGCAATTGATCAGCATTAAAAACTTTGTGAATGGGGCCTCCCGAGAGGCGCAGTGGTCTAAGACACTGCATCGCAGTGCAAACTGCGTTGCTACAGATGCTCGTTTGATACCCGTGCCGGCTGCGACCGGGAGACCCATGAGGCGATGGTTGGCTTTTGGTTTCTCTCCCTCTAAAAACAGAAATCATTCTAAATAACAAACTGGCAAAACAAATTAGTGAGAATGTCTCACCCCATGTTCAAGAATGGCCTTTTAAAGGTTAAATGAAAACGAAATCTCCAAAATATATATATATATATTTTTTTAAACAAAGTGACTATTATTATTATTAATTATTTTGGATTGATATAAAAGCCCCTTAGATATTCTCACAGATCTGATTTGCCCTAACAAAAAATGCCCATTAGATATTAATTTAAAATCCTCCAATCCTCTAAATATAATTATTGGAGAGTCACGTCATTGAAAAATATATTTTCGATATACTGTAGGACTACCGTAGGTGACATGAGTCTCACTAGTGTTGAGTAATGTGCTGTTAAAAGTGGTGGAGGTCTTATTTATTTAAAAAGCATATTGAAGTTAGAAGCAATAGGATTTGAAGCAAAAGCCTATCCTCTGTGGTCAACTATTTCAGCACTGTTTCGCACTGCTCTGAGACAAGCATGGGAATTGGTCTTGATAAAGCAATGAGGTTTTTATTTTCACTGAATCTCCATTTGGGTATTGGTTAGACTACAATTAGGGTGTGGAAATGCTATACTCTTAGTACTGTAGCCTACTCCCGACCTTCAATGTTGTGTGACATATTTTCTGTTCCACCTGAACGGAAACCCTTGTTTTTTGTTTCTTGGAATAGAAACACCATAATATTAAGCAAATGAATTAAGCAAAATTTCTTAAAATCAATCCCATATACTATGTTCTTACAAAAAACACATTTTAAATTCTCTAGCACAGCCAATATTGAAGGCTATGAAATGCTTCTCAAAGATGCCCTCAGGTGGTCAAACTAGCACTAACTAGCATTAATGGTAACAATGGCTGACAATTAAATAAGGTGCCATAGAATTCTGAGGCAACCCGCAAGGTGTGCTGCAGTATGACACGACTTTTAAAGGTGGAACCACTGTATCTAATAGAACACAGAGGGTTTTCATAAATGGAAGTGCAAATTCAGTTGAGTGTGGTGTACCGCAGGGCAGCCGGCTAGGGCCATTATTGTTTTCTGCACAAATGACCTTCCACTGACCTTGAATAAAGCCTGTGTGTCTATGTACGCTGGCGACTCAACAGTATACACGTCGACTGCAACAGTCAAATAAATAACGGAGACATTTAACATAGCTCCAGTCAGTTTTAGAATGGGTAACTAGCAATTGCCTGGTGCTAAATATCTCAAAAACTAAAAGTAAAATATTTGTGACAAATCACTTGCTCAACGCTAAACCTCTTTTAGATCTATTATTGAATAAT
This sequence comes from Salvelinus alpinus, assembly GCF_045679555.1. Taxonomy (NCBI): domain Eukaryota; kingdom Metazoa; phylum Chordata; class Actinopteri; order Salmoniformes; family Salmonidae; genus Salvelinus; species Salvelinus alpinus. The sequence continues at coordinate 57,348,553 of NC_092100.1, forward strand.
GTGGCTATTGAGCAAGTTGAGGAGACTAAACTGCTGGGTGTAACCCTAGATAGCAAGCTTTCATGGTCAAAACATGTAGACCCAATGGTTGCTAAAATGGGAAGCGGTCTGTCCATGACAGGGCGTTGCTCTGCCGTCTTGACATCTTAGTCGACCAGACAGGTCCTACAGCCCCTAGTTTTGTCGCACCTGGAGTACTGCCCAGCTGTATGGTCATGTCCAGCAAAGAAGGACATTGGTAAATTGCAGTTGGTCCAGAACAAAGCAGCACGTATCGCACTTAGATGTACATGGAGGGAAATTGTCAGTAACATGTATGTCAGTCTCTTCTGGCTCAAAGTTGAGGAGAGCTTGACTGCATCACTATTGATCTTTGTGCAAGGTATTGATGTGTTGAAGGTACTTGAACGGTCTGTTCAAGCAGTTGGCACACAGTTCAGACACTCATCGGTACAACACAACAGTATTAAATAGAGCAATGACAACATGGAACTCTGCCACCCCAGGTAACTCAAGCTAGCAATACAACCAGTTTAAAAAAACGGATAAAAGAACACCTTACTGCACAAAGGGTACTGTGAAGAGACACAACCATGTTATATGTCTTGCATTGTGATTTGCACTGTACTATGTATTAGACCTAGATATTGTGTGTATGTACTGACATTTGAAATGTCTTTATTTCAGTCCTTGACTAATAATGTTCTGTACTATGTATTATGTCATGTTTCATGTGGACCCCAGGATCCTAATAAATACCAATTATATGGGTAATCACAGTTCCCTGTGGGATTGAGACTTGGGCTGCCTTGGTGTCTGGCAGCACCAGATTGCGCATTTATCCGGGTTACCACAGTTTCCCTGTAGGTTTGAGCCTTGGGCTGCCGTGGTTTGTCAATGAGGCGGCGCGCAAACGCGCATTATCAAGTCGCAACAGGTGCCCTGTGGTTTGGGACTTGCGGTTACTTGTGTGAGTTCTGGCATTCCAGACTCCTTGGGTCTCTGTGTGAGCCTTCTTGTTAGGGTCTAAGGGCTTGGTCCGCCGTGGTTGATGTTAGGCAGCGTTTTGTCTGGGTTACCACAGTTTCCCTGTGGGTTTGAATCTTGGGCTGCCATTGTTGCACGCGAGTACACAGTTTCCAGGTGACTGCAGGTTTTCTGTGTGTTTGAGCCTCGGACTGCCGTGGGCCTCCTAGTTTGGTACCCTCTGAGTCGGTTTGGGGTGTGATTGTATGTCCCAATAGTAACATCTTCCCGGTGAGTGCGCATACGCCTATCACAACAGATGTCATCAAGCAACAGACTTCAAAGTGCGCAACAGAACATTGTACTGTCTACACTCGGTTTGTTGTTTTTATGAAATATTTTTCATGAAATCGGTTAAAACATACCTAAAGTTTGTATTGCTACAGATTCAATGACATGGTCAGCCTTTGCGGCTGGGACCACAATTGTGTGTCCTGGATTCCTGTTGGCTGCTAGCCATCATGAAAACTGAATAGGCTAACGTTAGCAGTGCTAGCCCACTGGTGTTTTTAATCCATGGCTGGGCAAAAATGCTTCAATTGTGAGATTGTTTCGAAATAATCACAAAATAAGTTGGAACTGGAAAATGGACAGGGATTTGTCTGCCCTAAATGCACCACCATCAAGCAGCTTAGGGAAGAGATCCTCCAAGTGTTAGCTCGGCTGCAAGAAAAGGATAATCTGCTTTCTAAGTACACCGACTTTGCTGTAACCCAGGCAAACCAAATCTCAGTTTTAAATGCCTCTTATAGCAAAGATGTTGATGAGTTACGCGGCATTGTTCTGTCCCAATCCAATGGACAGATGTTAAGCTCAACTCCACGGCCCATGGGAGACTGGGCACTCACAAGGCGTAGGAGATCGGGGAGGCAGTCTGGCCACCCTTCATCTGAGAAGATCCCACCAGCTATCGAACAGCTTTGCCCGGGTTGAGACAGACCTACCAGCCCCGGGAGTCAGCACGGATTCTGGGTGTATACCAACAGCCGGCGGCCGCCCATTGGCACCCTCCCCCACGGCCACCACAGTTCAGGAGGTCCCTTCACCATTAAATTCCGTCACAACCACCATCATTGTGGGTAGCGCGATAATGAGAGTTTGGCCTGCCTAAGAGCTGTGGATCGATAAAGGTCCATTGTCACCCAGGACCCCGTGCCCATGACATCAACTCCCTCCTGCCCACGGATCTGGCCAACTAGTCCAATATTGACACCATCGTCACTCCTGTAGGTTTTACCAACATTAATTTTAGGCGATCTGAGGGAGGACTAGATTTTTTTTTTAAACACCCTTGCTAGCACAGGGAAGATAATAATTATCTCTTATTATTATTATCTCTCCCTCCCGTACTACCGTAGGGGTTCGGAACGTTTCAGCCGACTCTCTGCCCTGACCGAGTACCTGAAGAAACTTTGCAATGACAGGAATGTCTCTTTTTGTGACAACTTTCATTTGCTGACAAGGTCTGGTAGTGCTCCAGTTCTCTATTCACTGTCAGAATAAGCAACAGGGGACTTGGAAAGCATATCAACTCCTGTAGAATTGGCATTATGGTTATTGTGAGTAACCTAATTTATGTTCCTTTAACTCTGCCTTCTAGTGAGTTTATACAAACTGTCAACTCTTACCATTCGGATAGATTAGAGACTGTCAGAAAACATGGCTGTGAGGTTAATAAATAGGTTGTTATTCCATTGGTTACCTCGAGGCAGATGCCCCAGGGGCAGAGTGGCCCATAGTCATTGAATATGACCTCATTACTGAGTGCAAAGTTGATTCATTTTTCTCACTGAAACATGGCTGTCAGACTGTAGTGCCACTTTTAGTGAAGCCTCCCCCCAAACTACAGCTTTTCATACTCTATCCGAAAAGGGAAAAAGAGTGTGAGGACAGCATCCATTTTTACTAATGCTCTCAGCTGTAAGGACACTTTGTTTGGCAACTTTGGGTCTTTAGAGCGTCATGCTATACTGTATGCCAACCACCAGTGCTGGTCATAACCCTGTATAGGCCACCAAAGCACTGCTCCACTTTCTTTACTGATTTATCAGAACTATTGTCTCTTGTCATTGAGAATTATGATAAAATCATTGTGTTGGGCGATTTTACTGTGTTCTACTGATGCTGAGAGACAAATGCCAGATACAAATATTTTTGCATTATTATACAATAGATCGCTATAATCACCGTCAGACACACCTGGCTAACTTGATGGGTCATATGATGGCGCCAGAGGTGATGGCTGACATTTTACGGGCTCCTAGCCAATTGTGCTGTTACTGTGTGTTTTTTTGCATTATTTGTAACTTATTGTGTACATATTGTTTCTGCCACCGTCTCTTACGACCGAAAAGAGCTTCTGGATATCAGGACAGCGATTACTCACCTCGTACTGGACAAAGATTTTTTCTTTAACAAGTCGGACGCGAAGGATTCAGACACCCGACAAGGCCGAAATCCCCGTCATTCACACGAAGAAGAGACAGAGACATCGGGGATGTACACTACCGGTCAAAAGTTTTAGAACACAATCATTCAAGGGTTTTTCTTTATTTTTATTATTTTCCACATTGCAGAATAATAGTGAAGACATCAAAACAATGAAATAACACATATGGAATCATGTAGTAACCAAAAAAGTGTTAAACAAATTAAAATGTATATACTGTAAGTATATAGAACGTGCCACTGAGACAGGTAATGGCGGACTGAACGAAGTTATGTAGAGCACCTCAAGATAAAAATGTAAAATTCAATATCGGCAAGTTAGACTAAATATTAGCACTACACAATCTGGTGGGTGATAACCTTCAATCTGGATAATAACACAAAACAAATCTTAAGACTAGAGAGATTTATCGACAAATATTACGAAAACAAGCAACACCCAAACATGACGGAGAGTAAGACGGGAACCGATTTCTAAACGAAACGTGACTCTTCTACAGACACAGGCAATTTAATATTTTCACCACCGGGAATGGTAAAGGTCGAAAATGTTCTGTTAAAATCAATAAATTACAAACTGGGCATACTTCAATTAGTCAGTAAGGATATAAAAGAGATGAGTGATAAAAAAGCTGCGACATTGGAGAAGGAAACACACGAGCTAAAAGGGACAGTCAATAAGATTGAAACCGAAGTGAATGAACTTAAGGAGAACACCGTTCTGAGAGAAGCCTTACTTGACATACAGACTAGATCCATGAGAGAGAATCTGGTACTTACAGGTATCCAAGAGAAAGGAGAAGTTCCTGAATCTGTAGTTAGAGAGTTACTCCTTACAGCACTTCAGACTCCACGCGAAGCTATCGACAAAATCCAACTCGAAAGTGTACACCGCTTCAGACAGAGGGCAAAGGTACGAACGCCCAATCGTTGCCAAATTTGCTTCCTTTAAAGATAAAATAATGGTTAAAAGCATGGGTAAAAGACTTGCTGGGTCCAAAATTGGCATGAATGATCAGTTCCCGAAGGAAATTGCAGAACGACGTAAAGTTCTGTATCCAATTTTCAAAGAACATAGATTAAAAGGGAAACGAGTAGCTCTCGTCGTCGATAAACTATATATTTATAACCAGTTGTTCAAAGACTACTCCATGGTTATTTTAAAAATTATAAAGTTCTCATAGACGAGGAAAATAATAAAACACAATTGTAGCCCGGTTATGGATTGCAACAATACAATAAAAAATATAGCTTTTCTATATATCTTCAAATGTAACGAATTCGAACACACAAGCACTAATTCAACATGGTGAAGATAAAAACTCAGTAAGCAGAAGGCACAGTATGTGTGGATGGTGTGGTGTGTTTATTTTAATTTTATTTGTTATGTTTGGGAAAGTGTGGCGTTGAGTGAGAAATGTAATGGTTGCATATCCCAGAACCAATGTATTGCTGTGAGCAGGGGTGTGAGAGAGCTTTCAATGTTGTTCAGATGATGGATATACTTTTTATAATGAATTATACGTCTTATTTATTTATTGTCCTATCATGGTGGAACAGTTTTAAAATTAATTATACATTTAATTTATTTATTGTCATATCATGGGGAACTACATTAAAAAAAGAAATGTATATCAAATGTATTTATTTATGATCCTATATTGATGGAACGGTCCACAACCCTATACCCTAGACACCCACCTGAATGACCCAGATACTAAGGAGAAGTCCCTAACTGTTTTATGGGCTTGATGTAAGCGGTCTGTATGCAGCTAAAATGAGGTCAGAGACCAAGAGCAGCACTGCCCCCTCAAGATTCTGAGCCTGCTTGGCAGGGTTGGTCCTGCAAAGCCAAAGCCCCCTAAAGGGAGAGCATACTATACAAGGAAATTCTCAAAGCTGCTAATGAGAACCTTGACGACCTTGTACCTAGCCGGTGGGGACTCCGGTGGTCCAAGCTTCTTTGAAAATACATAAGAATTTATCAACTCTACAAGCAACACTAGACTCTTTTATTATGGTGGGAGAATTTAATACGGTTTAAAATACCTCTATGGACTGGAAAGGAAATCACAGTACAAACTATCACCCTCAGGCACTTAAGGAAATCATGAATGTCAAAGAATATATTGGAATTAGTGGATATATGGAGACTTAAATACCCTGACCTAGTGAGATATACATGGCGGAAGCTTAGTCGTCTAGTCGTCTTGACTACTTTCTTATACCATTCTCTCTAGCACCAAAAGTTCAAAAAGTGTTAGGGGACAGAATGCGGTCAGATCATCACATAATTGGCATATATATTACTCTTTCAGAATTTCCACGTGGGCGAGGATATTGGAAATTTTATCAAAGCCTACTAGATGATAAATTGTTTAGAACTAGGACAGAAGAATTTATAACTGACTTTTTCAGACATAACATAGGTACAGCAGATCCCTTTATTGTATGGGACACTTTTAAGTGTGTCTTTAGAGGCCATGCAATTCAGTACTCATCTATAAAACAAAAGCAATTTAGATCACAAGAGTCCATATTAACATAGGAAATTGGACTAACAGTACAGTTAGATAGCAATAAAGACTGTACCATAGAGGCACAGAATAAGTTAGGAAAAACAAAAAGAAATGGAGGAACTTATTCAAGAAAGATCCATTGTAATATATTATAAAAATATAGCGAACTGGATGGAATATGGGGAAAAATGCACCAAATTCTTTTTCAATCTTCAATATAGAAATGCTACCCCCAAAAATGTATTAAAACTTGTTACAAATGATGGAGTCACGCATGATTCACCAAATTATACTTTGAAAGAGGAAGTAAAGTACTTTAAGAATATGTTTTCATTTCAGGCTCCTCCATCTCCACTAACTGAAACTAATTGTATGGATTTTTTTCCTAATAATAATGTAAAATTAACATCTGTACAGAACGGCTCATGTGAAGGCCAAATTACAGAGGAGGAACTGCTTGATGCAATTTTTTAATTTTTTAATTTCACCTTTATTTAACCAGGTAGGCTAGTTGAGAACAAGTTCTCATTTGCAACTGCGACCTGGCCAAGATAAAGCATAGCAGTGTGAACAGACAACAACACAGAGTTACACATGGAGTAAACAATAAACAAGTCAATAACATGGTAGAAAAAAAGAGAATCTATATACAATGTGTGCAAAAGGCATGAGGAGGTAGGCAATAAATCGAATAATTACAATTTAGCAGATTAACACTGGAGTGATAAATCATCAGATGATCATGTGCAAGTAGAGATACTGGTGTGCAAAAGAGCAGAAAAGTAAATAAATAAAAACAGTATGGGGGTGAGGTAGGTAAATTGGGTGGGCTATATACCGATGGACTATGTACAGCTGCAGCGATCGGTTAGCTGCTCAGATAGCAGATGTTTAAAGTTGTTGAGGGAGATAAAAGTCTCCAACTTCAGAGATTTTTGCAATTCATTCCAGTCGCAGGCAGCAGAGAACTGGAAGGAAAGGCGGCCAAATGAGGTTTTGGCTTTAGGGATGATCAGTGAGATACACCTGCTGGAGCGCGTGCTACGGGTGGGTGTAGCCATCGTTACCAGTGAACTGAGATAAGGCGGCACTTTACCTAGCATAGCCTTGTAGATGACCTGGAGCCAGTGGGTCTGACGACGAACATGTAGCGAGGGCCAGCCGACTAGGGCATACAGGTCGCAGTGGTGGGTCGTATAAGGTGCTTTAGTAACAAAACGGATGGCACTGTGATAAACTGCATCCAGTTTGCTGAGTAGAGTATTGGAAGCTATTTTGTAGATGACATCGCCGAAGTCGAGGATCGGTAGGATAGTCAGTTTTACTAGGGTAAGTTTGGCGACGTGAGTGAAGGAGGCTTTGTTGCGAAATAGAAAGCCGACTCTAGATTTGATTTTGGATTGGAGATGTTTGATATGAGTCTGGAAGGAGAGTTTGCAGTCTAGCCAGACACCTAGGTACTTATAGATGTCCACATATTCTAGGTCGGAACCGTCCAGGGTGGTGATGCTAGTTGGGCGTGCGGGTGCAGGCAGCGAACGGTTGAAAAGCATGCATTTGGTTTTACTAGCGTTTAAGAGCAGTTGGAGGCCACGGAAGGAGTGTTGTATGGCATTGAAGCTCGTTTGGAGGTTAGATAGCACAGTGTCCAAGGAAGGGCCAGAAGTATACAGAATGGTGTCGTCTGCGTAGAGGTGGATCAGGGAATCGCCCGCAGCAAGAGCAACATCATTGATATATACAGAGAAAAGAGTCGGCCCGAGAATTGAACCCTGTGGTACCCCCATAGAGACTGCCAGAGGACCGGACAACATGCCCTCCGATTTGACGCACTGAACTCTGTCTGCAAAGTAGTTGGTGAACCAGGCAAGGCAGTCATTAGAAAAACCGAGGCTACTGAGTCTGCCGATAAGAATATGGTGATTGACAGAGTCGAAAGCCTTGGCCAGGTCGATGAAGACGGCTGCACAGTACTGTCTTTTATCGATGGCGGTTATGATATCGTTTAGTACCTTGAGCGTGGCTGAGGTGCACCCGTGACCGGCTCGGAAACCGGATTGCACAGCAGAGAAGGTACGGTGGGATTCGAGATGATCAGTGATCTGTTTGTTGACTTGGCTTTCGAAGACCTTAGATAGGCAGGGCAGGATGGATATAGGTCTGTAACAGTTAGGGTCCAGGGTGTCTCCCCCTTTGAAGAGGGGGATGACCGCGGCAGCTTTCCAATCCTTGGGGATCTCGGATGATACGAAGGAGAGGTTGAACAGGCTGGTAATAGGGGGTGCGACAATGGCGGCGGACAGTTTCAGAAATAGGGGGTCCAGATTGTCAAGCCCAGCTGATTTGTATGGGTCCAGGTTTTGCAGCTCTTTCAGAACATCTGCTATCTGGATTTGGGTAAAGGAGAAGCTGGGGAGGCTTGGGCGAGGTTGGAGTCGCCAGGAGGAAGGCATGGCCAGCCGTTGAGAAATGCTTGTTGAAGTTTTCGATTATCACGGATTTATCGGTGGTGACCGTGTTACCCAGCCTCAGTGCAGTGGGCAGCTGGGAGGAGGTGCTCTTGTTCTCCATGGACTTTCCAGTATCCCAGAACTTTTTGGAGTTAGAGCTACAGGATGCAAATTTCTGCTTGAAAAAGCTGGCATTTGCTTTCCTGACTGACTGCGTGTATTGGTTCCTGACTTCCCTGAACAGTTGCATATCGCGGGGACTCTTCGATGCTATTGCAGTTCGCCACAGGATGTTTTTGTGCTGGTCGAGGGCAGTCAGGTCTGGAGTGAACCAAGGGCTATATCTGTTCTTAGTTCTGCATTTTTTGAACGGAGCATGCTTGTCTAAGATGGTGAGGAAGTAACTTTTAAAGAATGACCAGGCATCCTCAACTGACGGGATGAGGTCAATATCCTTCCAGGGTACCCGGGTCAGGTCGATTAGAAAGGCCTGCTCGCAGAAGTGTTTTAGGGAGCGTTTGACAGTGATGAGGGGTGGTCGTTTGACCGCGGACCCGTAGCGGATACAGGCAATGAGGCAGTGATCGCTGAGATCTTGATTGAAGACAGCAGAGGTGTATTTGGAGGGCAAGTTGGTCAGGATAATGTCTATTAGGGTGCCCATGTTTACGGATTTAGGGTTGTACCTGGTGGGTTCCTTGATGATTTGTGTGAGATTGAGGGCATCTAGCTTAGATTGTAGGACTGCCGGGGTGTTAAGCATATCCCAGTTTAGGTCACCTAACAGAACAAACTCTGAAGCTAGATGGGGGGCGATCAATTCACAGATGGTGTCCAGGGCACAGCTGGGAGCTGAGGGGGGTCGGTAGCAGGCGGCAACAGTGAGAGACTTATTTCTGGAGAGATTAATTTTTAAAATTAGAAGTTCGAACTGTTTGGGCATAGACCTGGAAAGTATGACAGAACTTTGCAGGCTATCTCTGCAGTAGATTGCAACTCCTCCCCCTTTGGCAGTTCTATCTTGACGGAAAGTGTTATAGTTGGGTATGGAAATCTCAGAATTTTTGGTGGCCTTCCTAAGCCAAGATTCAGACACGGCAAGGACATCAGGGTTGGCAGAGTGTGCTAAAGCGGCGAGTAAGACAAACTTAGGGAGGAGGCTTCTGATGTTGACATGCATGAGACCAAGGCTTTTTCGATCACAGAAGTCAACAAATGAGGGTGCCTGGGGACATGCAGGGCCTGGGTTTACCTCCACATCACCCAAGGAACAGAGGAGTAGTAGGATGAGGGTGCGGCTAAAGGCTATCAAAACTGGTCGCCTGGAGCGTTGGGGACAAGGAATAAAAGGAGCAGATTTATGGGCGTGGTAGAATAGATTCTGGGCATAATGTGCAGACAGGGGTATGGTGGGGCACGGGTACAGCGAAGCCAAGCCCAGGCACTGGGTGATGATAAGAGAGGTTGTATCTCTGGACATGCTGGTCACAATGGGTGAGGTCACCGCATGTGTGGGAGGTGGGACAAAGGAGGTATCAGAGGTACGGGGAGTGGAACTACGGGCTCCATTGCAAACCAAAACAATGATAACTAGCCTGAACAACAGTATACAAGGCATATTGATATTTGAGAGAGACATACAGTAAGGCATAAAGTAATTGCAGGTCTTGATTGGGAGAGCTAGCTAAAACAACAGGTGAGATAACAGCAGCTAGTCAGCTAACACAGCAACAGCAGGTAAAATGGCGATGACTAGGCAGAGAGGGTCGGATTAACTACACACAGAGCCTGAGTTAAAACACAGAGCCGACAGATAAAACACAAATAAACAGAATGGAGTACCGTGAATTAATGGACAGTCCAGCAGGCATCAGCTATGTAGCCAAGTGATCATAGTGTCCAGGGGGCAGCCGTAGATGGAGCAGGGAAGCCGCCGCTACGCTAGCACGCGGCATTTAAAGTTAGTAGCCCGGGGGTGGTCTGCTCAGACGGAGGAGGTCTGCTCAGACGGAGGCCGGTTGAGGGCACAGCGGATGGGGTATTCGTCGGCAGACCAGACGTGGTGGTGCGGCGGGGCGCCGTGTCGACAGAGAATCCAAGCCAGATGGCAAAAGAGGTATTGTAGAATGTTGTTTGCTAACTGGTGCTAGCTTTGTGGCAGTGGCGCTAGCTGCAAGCTAGCTGTGAGGATCAGAAGTAGTGGCTCAGGGATTACGGCAGAAATCCTGCGTTGTTGTGGAGAGACAGTCCGATGCTGGTAAATTGGTGAGTAATATCCAGGCTAATAACAGGGCTGGTGTCTGTGCAGAAGGTAAAAGCTGCTAGCAGTGGCTAAAAATGACTAAATAGCTTGTAGCTGATTAGCTGGTTAGTTACTGGAGGTTCCTGAATGTGTTCCAAAGTTAAAAAAGAATAGCGATTCCGTATCACATTGGGTGAGGTAGGTTACCGGAAGGTATAATCGAATTAAAAATCGAAACGAGATAGGAAAAAAAAAATATATATATACGAAAAATACGAAAAATACAAAAGTACACGAGAGGACGAAACAAAACACGCCTACACTGCTACGCCATCTTGGATCTAATTGGGGCCTTTAAGGATGGGAAAACTCCAGGGCTGGATGGCATACCAGTGGAAGTATAGAAAACTTGTTTTGATATACTCAGAGGACCATTATTAGCATGTTTTAACCACCCCTATATAAATGGTAGATTATCAGACACGCAACAAGAAGGTCTGATATCATTATTTCTGAAACAGGACCCAAATGGTATATATATAAAGATCCAGTCCATAAAAAAAATTGGAGACCTCTTACACTTCAGTGTTGATGCAAAAATCCTAGCAAAATGTTTGGCGCATAGAATTTAAAAAAAGTATTGTCAGATATTATTCATCCTAATCAGAAATCTTACATGGGCGATACATTGGAGATAATACGTATAAGACAAGTACTGGAAACAATAGAATACTATGAAATATTGGGGACAGCAGAACTGGTTTTCATAGCTGATTTTGAAAGGCTTTTGATAAAGTACGACTGGAGTTTATATATAAATGCCTAGAATATTTCAATTATAAAATGGGTTAAAGTTATGTATAGTAATCCTAGGTGTAAAATAGTAAATAATGGCTACATCTCAGAAAGTTTTAAACTATCTAGAGGAGTAAAACAAGGTTGTCCACTATCGGCATATCTATTTATTATTGCCATCGAAATGTTAGCTGTTAAAATGAGATCAAACAATAATATTAAGGGATTAGAAATCCGTGGCTTAAAAACTAAGGTGTCATTGTACACTGATGATTCATGTTTTCTTTTAAAACCACATCTAGAATCTCTCCACGGCCTCATATAGGATCTAGATACTTTTGCTATCCTCTCTGGATTAAAACCAAATTATGATAAATGTACCATATTACGTATTGGATCACTAAAAAAATTCACATTTTACATTACCATGTAGTTTACCAATTAAATGGTCTGACGGAGATGTGGACATACTCAGTATACAAATCCCAAAAGAAAGAAATGATCTCACTCCAATAAATTTTTATAGAAAGTTAGCAAAAATAGATAAGATCTTGCTACCATGGAAAGGAAAATACCTGTCTATTTGTGGAAAAATCACCCTGATTAACTCTTTAGTCATATCACAGTTTACCTATTTGCTTATGGTTTTGCCTACACCTAGTGATCCGCAAAAAAAATATTCAATTTTATTTGGAATGGCAAGCCAGACATAATTAAGAGGGCCTATTTGTATAACAAATATGAATTCAGAGGGCAGACATTTTTAAATATTAAAGCATTAGACCCTTCAGACCTTGGCATCAGTCATACAAAAGTTATACTTAAATCCAAACTGGTTCTCTAGTAAATTGGTAAGAATGTCTCATCCTATGTTCAAGAAGGGCCTTTTCCCTTTATTCAGATTACACCTGTTCACTTTGTTGTTTGAAAAGGAAATAATCTCCAAAATATCATTCTTTTTTTAAACAAGCCTTAGAAAGTTGGTTGCAATTTCAGTTTAATCCACCTGAAAAGACAGAACAAATAATACAACAAATATTGTGGTTAACCTCAAATATACTAATTGATAAAAAAAACGTATTTTTCGAAGATATATTTAAAAAAGGTATAGTTTTTGTGAATGATATCATAAATAGGACTGGTGGAGTTATGTTACACATACAGCTAACACAGACATACGGAAATGTCTGCTCGACCCAAAATTACAACCAATTAATTGCAGCATTACCACAAAAATGGAAGAGGCAGATAGAAGGGGAAAAAAGTAAGGAACTTGTATGTCGGCCCTGTATTAAAGAACATAAATGGTTAAAGAAAAGTGTGATACATAAAAACATATACCAATTTCATTTAAGGACCAAAAAACGGACAGCTGTGCCATATAGATTGCAAAGTAGTAGGGAAGAGATTTGATGTACCCATTCCATGGCACATGGTTTATGAATTGATACGCAAAACAACGCCTTATTCAAAAATGTGAATTTTTCAATTTAAATTACTATACAAAATTCTTGCAACCAATACAATGTTATACATATGGGGGATACAATCTTCCCAGCTCTGCAGATTCTGCTGTGAGGAGGCAGAGTCATTAGATCATTTATTTTGGTATTGTCCATATGCTCGTTTTTGGTCACAGGTCCAGGAATGGCTGAAGAATTGCAACATTTGCCTAGAACTAACGCTGCAGATAGCAATACTGGGTGATTTGAAAAGCCATAATCAATCAATAATATAATAATTATTTTAGCCAACATTTTAATTTTTTATTTACAATCTGTAGAAGCTATGAGAATAGAAAGGTTCAATACTTTTGTGAAGCACCACTGCACAGTTGAAAAATGTATGGCAAATAGAAATCCAAAATGGATGATGTTGAGAAATAGATGGGAGGGGTTGAATGGAGCTGAAGGGTGGGACTATTAACAAGATAACCAATGTAAAACATACAGGGTCTGTAAAATGTATACAGGTTCAGAACTTTTGTGAAATAGCAGTTACAAATAGAAATCAAACTGGACGGACATCAGAAATAGAGGAAGGAGTAAAAAACAAAATATAACTATTGTAAAATAGATTGTGTCTGTAAAATGTGTATAAAATATATAAACTGAAGGTAGAAAGCCTAAGTGTTTATTGGTTTACTCCAATTGGGGGAAGGGTTTGCGGGGAATAATAAAGGTATATTATAAAAAAGTATGTATGTCTATATAGGTATGTATATGTATATATGTGTATATGTATACATGCGTGTATGTATATGGCTTTTATTTATTTACCCCAAAAATATATGGGGGATTGGACATGATGCAGACAATTACATTGATGGAAGCAACATTCTTTCCACAATATTAAGCTGATCCACCAAAAAATATATATGTTATATTTGAGATTCTTCAAATAGCCACCCTTTGCCTTGATGACAAAGGGTGCCTTTTAAGGATCCGACGGCGAGTGCGTAATCCGCCTCTACCATCAGTCCTATTAGCCAACGTGCAATATTTGCATAATAAAATGGATGAGCTCCGATCAAGACTATCCTACAAACGGGACATTTAAAAATTTATATCTTATGTTTCACCAAGTCGTGGCTGAACGACAACATGGATAACATACAGCTGTCTGGGATTTCGGTGCGTTGCTATGATAGAACAGCTGTCTCCTGTAAGACAAGCGGTGGCAGTGTGTGTCTATTTGTAAATAACATCTGGTGCACGAAATCTAATATTAAGGAAGTCTCAAGGTTTTGCTCACCTGAGGTAGAGTATCTCATGATAAACTGTAGACCACACTATTTACCAAGAGAGTTTATCATCTATATTTTTCGTAGCCGTCTATATACCACCACAAACCAATGCTGGCACTAAGACCGCAATCAACGAGCTGCATTAGGCCATAAACAAACAAGAAAATGCTTATGCATAGGCGGCGCTCATAGTGGCCGGGGACTTTAATGCAGGGAAACTTAAATCCGTTTTTATCTCATTTCTACCAGCATTTTACATGTAAAGGTGGTCTAGAGCTTTTTTCCTCTGGTTGTACTCCACACACAGCTCTCCCTTGCCCTCCATTTGGCAAATCTGACCATAACTCTATCCTCCTGATTCCTGCTTACAAGCAAAAACTAGAGCAGGAAGTACCAGTGACACACTCAGATGACGCAGATGCTAAGCTACAGGACTGTTTTGCTAGCACAGACTGAAGCATGTTCCATGATTCTTCCGATGGCATTGGGGAATACACCATATCAGTCACTGGCTATATCAATAAGTGCATCGATGACGTTGTCCCCACAGTAACCATACGTACATACCCCAGAAGCCATGGATTATAGACAAGATTTGCACTGAGCTAAAGGGTAGAGCTGCCATTTTCAAGGAGCGGGACTAACTCGGACAATTTATAAGAAATCCCGCTATGCCCTCCGACGAACCATCAAACAGACAAAGCATCAATACAGGACTAAGATTGAATCATACTACACTGGCCCTGACACTCGTTTGATGTGTCAGGGCTTGCAAACTATTACAGACTACAAAGAGAAGCACAGCCATGACCTGCCCAGTGACACGAGCCTACCAGATGAGCTACATTACTTCTATGCTTGCTTCGAGACAAGCAACACTGAAGCATGCATGAGAGCATCAGCTGTTCTGGACGACTGTGTTATCACACTCCGTAGCCGATGTGAGTAATATCTTTAAAACAGGTCAACATTATCAGGACATGCACGTCCGAGCATGCACTGACCAACTGGCATGTGTCTTCACTGACATTTTCAACCTGTCCCTGACTGACTCTGTAATACCAACATGTTTCAAACAGACCACCATAGTCCCTGTGCCAAAGAACACCAAGTTAACCTGCCTAAATTACTACCGACCCGTAGCACTCACGTCTGTAGCCACGAAGGAATACACTGATATGGTGTATTCCCCCTACCGCATGGCAAGCGGTACCAGAGTGCCAAGTCTAGGTCCAAGAGGCTTCTAAACAGCTTCTACTACCAAGCCATAAGACTCCTGAACTGCTACAAATGGCTACCTGGACTATTTGCATTGCCCCCCCCCATTTTTACACTGCTGCTACTCTGTTTATTATCTATGCATAAGTCACTTTACGTCTACATACATGTACATATTACCTCAATTAACTTGACTAACCTGTGCCACTGCACATTGACTCTGTACCGGTACCCCCTGTATATAGCCTCGCTACTGTTATTTTATTTTAGCTCTTTAACTATTTTTTTCTTATTTTTTTCTTACTTCAGCTTATTTTTTTCTTAAAACTGCATTGTTGGTTTAGGGCTTGTAAGTAAGCATTTCCCAACTACATCTGCCTGCCATTGAACTCGAGATCCAAGTAAGGTTGAAGGTAAATAATAAAATATATATACAGTGAGGGAAAAAAGTATTTGATCCCCTGCTGATTTTGTACGTTTGCCTACTGACAAAGAAATTATCAGTCTATAATTTTAATGGTAGGTTTATTTGAACAGTGAGAGACAGAATAACAACAAAAATATCCAGAAAAACGCATGTCAAAAATGTTATAAATTGATTTGCATTTTAATGAGGGAAATAAGTATTTGACCCCCTCTCAATCAGAAAGATTTCTGTCTCCCAGGTGTCTTTCATACAGGTAACGAGCTGAGATTAGGAGCACACTCTTAAAGGGAGTGCTACTAATCTCAGTTTCTTACCTGTATAAAAGACACCTGTCCACAGAAGCAATCAATCAATCAGATTCCAAACTCTCCACCATGGCCAAGACCAAAGAGCTCTCCAAGGATGTCAGGGACAAGATTGTAGATCTACACAAGGCTGGAATGGGCTACAAGACCATTGCCAAGCAGCTTGGTGAGAAGGTGACAACAGTTTGTGCGATTATTCGCAAATGGAAGAAACACAAAAGAACTGTCAAACTCCCTTGGCCTAGGGCTCCATGCAAGATCTCACCTCATGGAGTTGCAATGATCATGAGAATGGTGAGGAATCAGCCCAGAACTACACAGGAGGATCTTGTCAATGATCTCAAGGCAGCTGGGACCATAGTCACCAAGAAAACAATTGGTAACACACTACGCCGTGAAGGACTGAAATCCTGCAGCGCCCGCAAGGTCCCCCTGCTCAAGAAAGCACATATACATGCCCGTCTGAAGTTTGCCAATGAACATCTGAATGATTCAGAGGACAACTGGGTGAACGTGTTGTGGTCAGACGAGACCAAAATGGAGTTCTTTGGCATCAACTCAACTTGCCGTGTTTGGAGGAGGAGGAATGCTGCCTATGACCCCAAGAAACCATCCCCACCGTCAAACATGGAGGTGGAAACAATATTCCTTGGTGGGTGTTTTCCTGCTAAGGGGACAGGACAACTTCACCGCATCAAAGGGACGATGGACGGGGCCATGTGCCGTCAAATCTTGGGTGAAAACCTCCTTCCCTCAGCCAGGGTATTGAAAATGGGTCGTGGATGGGTATTCCAGCATGACAATGACCCAAAACACACGGCCAAGGCAACAAAGGAGTGGCTCAAGAAAAAGCACATTAAGGTCCTGGAGTGGCCTAGCCAGTCTCCAGACCTTAATCCCATAGAAAATCTGTGGAGGGAGCTGAAGGTTCGAGTTGCCAAACGTCAGCCTCGAAACCTTAATGACTTGAAGAAGATCTGCAAAGAGGAGTGGGACAAAATCCCTCCTGAGATGTGTGCAAACCTGGTGGCCAACTACAAGAAGCATCTGACCTCTGTGATTGCCAACAAGGGTTTTGCCACCAAGTACTAAGTCATGTTTTGCAGAGGGGTCAAATACTTATTTCCCTCATTAAAATGCAAATCAATTTATAACATTTTTGACATGCGTTTTTCTGGATTTTTTTGTTGTTATTCTGTCTCTCACTGTTCAAATAAACCTACCATTAAAATTACAGACTGATCATTTCAATGTCAGTGGGCAAACGAACAAAATCAGCAGGGGATCAAATACTTTTTTCCCTCACTGTATATACACACACACACACACACACACACTTACAGTTGAAGTCTGAAGTTTATATACACCTCAGCCAAATACATTTAAACTCAGTTTTTCACAATTCCTGACATTTAATCCTAGTAAAAATTCCCTGTTTTAGGTCAGTTAGGATCACCACTTTATTTGAAGACTGTGAAAAGTCAGAATAATACTAGATAGAAGGATTTATTTCTAGTATCTAGAAATCTATCTTTCTTTCATCACATTGCCAGTGGGTCAGAAGTTTGCATGCACTCAATTAGTATTTGGTAGCATTGCCTTTAAATAGTTTAACTTGGGTCAAACGTTTCGGGTAGCCTTCCACAAGCTTCCCACAATAAGTTGGGTGAATTTTGGCCCATTCCTCCTGACAGAGCTGGTGTAACTGAGTCAGGTTTGTAGGCCCCCTTGTCCGCACAAGATTTTTCAGTTTTGCCCACACATTTTTTATAGGACTGAGGTCATGGCTTTGTGATGGCCACTCCAATGCCTTGACTTTGTTGTCCTTAAGCCATTTTGCCACAACTTTGGAAGCCATTTGCGACCAAGCTTTAACTTCCTGACTGATGTCTTCAGATGTTGCTTCAATATATACACATAATTATTTTTCCTCATGATGCCATCTATTTTGTGAACTGCACCAGACCCTCCTGCAGCAAAGCACCCCCACAACATGATGCTGCCACCCCGTGCTTCACGGTTGGGATGGTGCTCTTTGGCTTGTAAGCCTCCCCCTTTTTCCTCCAAACATAACAAATGTCATTATGGCCAAACAGTTCTATTTTTGTTTCAATCAGACCAGAGGACATTTCTCCAAAAAGTACGATCTTTGTCCCCATGTGCAGTTGCAAACCGTAGTCTGGCTTTTTTTATGGCGGATTTGGAGCAGTGGCTTCTTCCTTGCTGAGCGGCCTTTCAGGTTGTCGATATAGGACTCGTTTTACTGTGGATATAGATACTTTTATACCGGTTTCCTCCAGTGTCTTCACAAGGTCCTTTGCTGTTGTTCTGGGATTGATTTGCACTTTTTTTGTAGGTCATGTGTGAATGGTTAGTTAGAGAATGTTAATGTATTTGTTGGCCTGTTTTAGGAGGTGGCCTATGTTTATGTTTTAGATTTGAAAATGTGTTTATGTGAGTGTGTGAGCATGAAAGTGTGTGCGCTTGTGTCTGTGTGCACTTGCGTGTTGTCAGTCCACTGCTCTAGTCTGTGAACCTCTAGCCTCAGGGATGTTAGCTGAGGAAAGCCAAGGGCTTAGGCATCAGGAAATTAAACATGAAATGAAAACAAGCTCCAGTTTGAACATTCCCCCATCTCACTTTCCAATATCCCCACACCAACTTAAAAGGGAGAAGAGAGAGATGGGTGAAGGGAGGGCGGGAGAGAAAAGGACAGAGAGCGAGAAGACCAGCAGTGTGACCAAGAGGGGGTAAGCTGGTACTCTCTTGTTCCTCCTCCTCATTTGTATTGTGCTGAGGTCCTCAGATTTTAATCTCTTTGTTTTGGTCAGTAGATTCTGCACTAGTCATCTGGAGAACCCTTTGTAATCAGAGTCCCATGAGAAAACAAAATAGTACTTTGATGAACTAGGACTCAAAATAACCGAAGGAGTAACTTGACAGGCTATATGCTACAGTGCCTTCAGAAAGCATTCATACCCCTTGACTTATTCCACAATTTGTTGTGTTACAGCCTGAATTCAAAATGGATTAAAACAAACAAAAAAATCCTTACCCATCTACACACAATACCCCATAATGACAAAGTGAAACATTCACTGTCTTCATGGTCAGCAACTCCAGTGTAGATTTGGCCTTGTGTTTTAGGTTATTGTCCTGCTGAAAGGTGAATTAATCTCCTAGTGTCTGGTGGAAACCAGACTGAACCAGGTTTTCCTCTAGGATTTTGCCTGTGCTTATGTCTATTCCGTTGATTTTTTATCGTGAAAAACTCCAGCCTTTAACGATTACAAGCATACCTATAACATGATGCAGCTACCACTATGCTTGAAAAGATGGAGAGTGGTACTCAGTAATGTTTTGTATTGGATATGCCCCAAACATAACACTTTTTATTCAGGACAAAAAGTTGATTGCTTTGCTGCATTTTGTGCAGTATTACTTTAGTGCCTTGTTTCAAAACAGGATACATGTTTGGAATATTCAAATAATGATTGACATATTTTCATACATTTTATTGATTCATTTACTATTTAATCCTTCCACAAGATAAAGTCCCGACAAATCCAGGGTTGCTACTCAAGCCGGCTGGTCGTTTGTTCTATTGGTTTGGTTGCCAGAGATGCGACCCAGTCGTTCAGTCTTTTTGTTCTGCATCTATGAACATGACCCAGTCGTTCGTTCTAAATGTTCCATTGCCATACTGGGTGGCAGCGTTCTTATCCCTTGCTTGCTAGCCAACTACGGCTAATTTACAGTCACGTCAAAAAGAATAAGAGGAGCTGCATTTGCATAAGCTGTTCAAGTAACATTCATTTGGATACATCCATAACAATGAGCTAATGAAACTCGATTTCACCTGGCATAGAAAATGTGCTCTCTCGTCAGGACACTGTTGTTCAGAGGAGCTAGCCTCTGCGCTTTTAACCAATCAGCATTCAGGATTAGACCCACCCGTTGTATAAAGAGAGAGAGAGAAAGATCCAGCGACAGAGAAAGAGTAATTTCAAGAGAGATGGGCTGAAGGGAAATTGCACTTAAATTGCTGTGAAACCACATGCTGATTGGGTTGTCTTTAAAAATGTGACTAGTTGTGCCCTGTCAGAGTGATGGTATGTGTTTGAGTGCGTTTTTGTGTTGCTAGCCCATAGACCCATTTGGCCTCATCACATTGGAAAACAATCCTTTTCAATTCTAGACGACTCTATATTGTGTTACAACACCCATACTGCTGTAGGCCTACTCTCGCTCAACTCCTTTCAAGTAATTTCAAGTAATACCAAGTAATATGTTGGTGTAGTACTGTTACATTTTTTTGTGTAAATATAAACTACCAGTCAAAAGTTTTAGAACACCTACTCATTCAAGGGGTTCTTTATTTTCACTATTTTCTAAATTGTAGAATAATAGTGATAAACTATGAAATAACACATATGGAATCATGTAGTAACCAAGAAAGTGTTAAACAAATCAAAATATATTTTATATTTGAGATTCTTCAAATAGCCACCCTTTGCCTTCATGACAGCTTTGCACACTCTTGGCATTCTCTCAACCAGCTTCATGAGGTAGTCGCCTGGAATGCATTTCAATTAAAAGGTGTGCCTTGTTAAAAGTTAATTTATGGAATTTCTTTCTCTTATATATTCTAGTAGAAAATAGTACAAATAAAGAAAAACCCTTGAATGAGTAGGTGTTCTAAAACTTTTGACCTGTAGTGTTAATGTGTGAGTGAGGGAGAGTGTGAGAGAGAGTGTGTGAGAGAGAGTGTGTGAGAGAGAGTGTGTGAGAGAGAGTGTGTGAGAGAGAGCGTGTGAGAGAGAACGTGTGAGAGAGAGCGTGTGAGAGAGAGTGTGAGAGAGAGTGTGAGAGAGCGTGTGAGAGAGCGTGTGAGAGAGCGTGTGAGAGAGCGTGATGGGCCAAAGGGAAATTGCACGTAAATGCCTGTAAAACCGCATGCTGATTGGTTTGGGTCATATCCATCCCATAATCCAAGTTCAAACCCCGTGTCGGCTCTAGATTGGCCTCCCTCTTTGAAGAAATCTCTCCTTCCCCTCAAAGGATAAGATTCAGACAATAAATAAATACAGCTAAACAGAGAGAGGCCCAGTCAACCTACTCTGGTCTGGTCTTCGTCTCTCCAGTATCTTCCTCTCTCCACTATTCTTCTCCATGATTTTTCCAGAAGTTGCAAAAATCTGTATGCGTTACTGCACATCTAAACAAAGAGAGAACGTTTTGGACTAGACAGACACAGAAATGCAGAACAGAAGATGAAACAGAGGAGAGAAAAATAAAAGATACAAAAACAATATTTTAGTACAGACGTTGGCAGAAAATAGTTGTATTTTGTAGTTTATTTGAAAATACCAACTTTTCAAATACTCTATGTAGTCAAATATGGATTCAACTAAAAGGCAACTATTTTCTTTGATATTCAGATACCGGTCTCAGAAAAACAAATCATATTTGAAGGTATTTGAATACATGCAAGTTATTTGAAAACCCAAAAGAGATTTATTTGATGGCTGCCAAATATTTGATGAAAAACCACAACAGTAGGTTAAATTAATCTACACTACATATGTGATCATAAGCACATGGTTTTGAGGGCTCTTAGATATTCATCTTAATTTAGCCTATAGACTAGAATTAAATACATGCGGGACATAGAATCAGCTCAACATTAGAGTACACGACTTTTGCGGCTTCAAAATGACTAACGAATCTATTTTTATAATGAGTGACACGTACAATAACACTTGACATCAAGTTATACATGTGTAGTAACTTTAATTATTACAATAGCAACATTGTTGTTGCATAGGACTTATCTTTATAATTGCATAGTAATGGTTGTTATTATATAAGGTGAATAAGGAACAGTCCACTATTTCTCTTGTATACAGTAGTTACAAAACCTCTCGGCTCATTGCTATGCAATTAAAATGCAATTACCCAATTATTATGTAACATGCTAATAAAATGTTTCCCTACACAGACACAACAGTTTAATGTTAAGTGTTACTGAGAATGCTAACAAAATATGGCTATTAAGTGTCAAAAGGAAACTAAATATCCCAAAACTGCCATCATGAATCAACTACAGCCAAGGTAGGTTGAAAATCATGTTAGTTAGTCAAAAAATAATAATATCCCTTTAAATATAGTGTATGTTTGAAACAAGAACGCTCAGATGGAAAAAGAGGTTTGAAGTAGGTTTGCTGTCCGAAGGTTTTGCAATGTTTGCAAATGGCTCTGAATTACTCTGCAGTAGTTTTAGGTATCATAAAATTGCAGCTTTCAACCTTTTCATTTGCATGTTGAAAGAGTCATACAGTAGTTGAGCGTCACAATTTATTTATACAGAAATATAATTGGTTTGACCTGATTATGTACACCTGAGGCAATGTCCATTCAGGAGAATGGAAATGTACAAAATGTTCAGATGTATTATGTCGATCAAATCAGATGGATTGGAATAGTATAGGAGATTGTGTGCTGTATTCATTCTTTTTCCATCTTCAACATGTAGTTCCAGATACTGCCATGCCATTAGATGAAGGCAATCCAATAGTTCCAGAAAAGTAGTCACTTCCTGAGATCTGTATTACATTCTTTTTAAAGTAGTCATTATTTAGACCTGCATTCATATAGTTGTAGTCACCTCCAAAGTAACTATTTGTTCCCGCCATGGAACAATAGTTACTTTCCATAAAGCATAGTTAAAACTATAGTTATCCCAGGTCTGTTTTAGGAAAAGGGGATGGTATGAGAGAAGCAACAAAACCATCACAGTCCTAGTCTGATATGATGATCTTTCAGCTGAAGTCATGAAAATGTGTGAGTATATGTATGTCAAATACTCTCACTGACTGGGTCCCTCAGCCGTCCAGGACACCTACAACACCAGGTGTCGCAGGAAGGCCAATAAAATAAATCAGGGACCACAGCCAACCGAGAGCCATGGCCTGTTCTCCCTGCTTCAATCACTTAGACCCTGCTCACAATGTCCTACTCAACAGACCCTGCCCCCACCCCAATGGACATTGTTGCAGTTTTAAAATATATACACTACTGGTCAACAGTTTTAGAACACCTACTCATTCAAGGGTTTCTTTATTTTTACTATTTTCTACATTGTATAATAATAGTGAAGACATCAAAACTATGAAATAACACATGGTATCATGTAGTAACCAAGAAAAGTGTTAAACAAATCAAAATATATTTGAGATTTGAGATTCTTCAAATAGCCACCCTTTGCCTTCATGACAGCTTTGCACACTCTTGGCATTCTCTCAACCAGCTTCATGAGGTAGTCACCTGGAATGCATTTCAATTAGGTGTGCCTTGGTAAAAGTTCATTTGTGGAATTTCTTTCCTTCTTAGTGCATTTAGACAATCCTTTGTGTTGTGACAAGGTAGGGTGGTATACAGAAGATAGCCATATTTGGTAAAAGACCAAGTCCATATTATGGCAAGAACAGCTCAAATAAGCAAAGAGCAACACCAGTCCATCATTACCTTAAGACACGAAGGTCAGTCAATACGGAACATCTGAAGAACTTTGAACATTTCATCAAGTGCAGTTGTGAAAAACATCAAGCGCTATGATGAAACTGGCTCTCATTAGGACCGCCTCAGGAAAGGAAATCACAAAAGTTGTATTAAAAAAAGAACCGTCTTAAAAAATGAGTAGACCAATTCCCCAGCCAAGCAGATGAAGTGCATTAGCAAAAAGCTTTGTCCTTTCTTTAGAACAAAATGCAATTTGCCACTTGGCTGTCTATTATATCACCCTGTCACAGGCCCTCCCAGTCAACATCACCTCATAAGATTGCCTGCTGCAGTTGTTCGAGAGACGTCCAGTTTGTAGCCAAACATGCAGCATAGAGAAAACCAGTAAGGGGGCCCTCATTAGCGTCATGCAGACATGCCCTCGGTGTGAGCGTTCCTATGAATGGAATAGTCAGCCACATGTTGGCAAGTAACGGGCCAACAACCTTCACCTGAAAGCGGCAACAGCTTTCACAGGCTCATCATTTGTACAAATACAGAGGATAACCCACTTCATTACTTTTATACATTTCATAACCCAATTGTGAGACATACTTTATGTAGACATTATTTGTTTCTTATTTTCTACTTCTAAGATGCATATAATGTCCAGGGCATAATATAGCCTGGTGGAACCAGCCTGATCGCTGTGTTCACCATCCTATTTCACTTCACATTTTATGATATCTGAAGTGAAATAGAAAAGGTGAACACCGCGATCAGGTTGGTTCCACCAGGCTAATCATAACCACCATTAATAATGTAATCTGTGCTCTTTGCACGCACACACACACACACACACACACACACACACACACACACACACACACACACACACACACACACACACACACACACACACACACACACACACACACACACACACACACACACACACACACACACACACACATTCGTTTGTGTGTGACCGACCAGTATCTTTGATGAGAGACCAGGAGCTGATCTACTCTGCCATGCCCATCAATAGGGGCGCTCCAGCCTCACCTCGTATGTTCACCAACGGTCGTCGATGGGGAGACCAGAATTACGTAGGTCTAGTCTGACCTGTTTAAACTTCAACATAGTATACATGTGTTTGTCAGATATCACCTATCCCCAACTAGCATTAGTAATACAACAGTGAATGTGTATATGTTCACAGATGCAGCTATGTAGCCAGCACTTGGAGACTTGCAAGATGATGTGACGGAGTCCTGATCGACGGACAGGCTTGATACTGACGACTCTGAATGGAGAGTCGTGACACTCTGCATAAAAATGTTACTAGATAACATTTACTTGTATTGTATTTTTTCTTATTGAATGGTATCAGTCAATATGGGGAGGGAGAAACTCTGTATTCTGCACCAGGATCAGGGAACTCCTGTTGTATATGGGACACCACATAGGAAGGTATGACCACAAAATGACCACAAATGTTTGAAAGGTGGGTGGGTGTTTCTGGTTTAGATTACAATGCAGTCAGGTCCATCAAAACGTGTAGGTGATATGACCATCTCATTTGATATATGGTGGATCTTTGTGAAATTGTTCGACGTGCAACCAAAAAAAGGTTCTACCAAGAACCAAAATGGGTGCTCCTACAGGGACAGATGAAGAACCCGATTTTTTATGTATCCTCTTCTTCTCTACAGGTGTGGTTCCAGAACCGGCGTGCCAAGTGGAGGAAGAGAGAAAGGTTTGGTCAGACGCAGCAAGTCAGAACTCACTTCTCTTCTGCATACGAGCTCCCCCTGCTCACCAGGCCAGAGAACTACGTACAGGTACCGAAGGCACTGCTGCCAGACCCTGAGCTCACCTGTGTGAATTGTTTGTTTATTGTTATATCACTAAATTTTGTTCCGTTTTGTTTAAGTCCCAGTGCGTCGGAAGTTTGAAAGTGGATTGTACATGGCATGTGTGACCTTAATCCTAATCGCTGTAATATGCGAACAGCTTAACAATCACTACCGGCGGTTGTATGGAGTCAGTGAGTAAATCAACCACCATCACCTACTCCCAAGAGTTACTCTCTTTGTGAGATCAATTTCACTCTCCAAAACAGCATTGCCTTGCCTGATGGTTGTTCTACAAGTCAAAAAGGGAAACTAAGAAGAAGCGAGGCTCAAGAGGTGGTGTTAGAAACAGACTACGGAGGCGGGGAAGCCGTCACCCGCTCCCGGTGATCACCCTGTCAAATGTGCGGTCACTAAATAACAAACTGGATGAGTTAGCAGCAAGGGCTGCATTTGAAAAAGACTTTAGGAGAAGTAATCATATCTGCTTTACAGAAACATGGCTCAAGCAGGACAATGTTGATGTAAACATTGATGGATACGCTTATTAGAGCAGATCGAGACAAAACAACATTACACAAATCAATAGGCTATGCATCTTTGAAGATAATACTTGGGCCACGCAGTGTAATGTGATTGAACAAGTGTGCACCAGAGACTATGAGATTCTCATTGTATCATTGAGGCTATTCTATCTACCACGCAAGTTTGGACTGATTAGCATTATTCTGCTCTTATGTGCCTGGATCTAACAATAAGGAAGCTGCTAACAGGATTACAGACTGTTTCAGGGCTGCGCTTTCACAATCAGCTGACCAGCCAGTATTTGTGCTTGGGGATTTTAATACGCTCTCCTTCTCCGCACACCTCCCCACTCCGCAACAGTACGTCACCTGTCCGACTCGCTCAACTCGCATCCTGGACCAGTGTTATGGCAACGTAGATGACGCATACAAGGTAGTGTACAGAGCACCCATCGGGAAATCAGACCATAATATTATCCATCTTCTACTGAGATACAGGCAGCAGGTGAAACGCGAAAAACCTGTAGAGAAATCCATTCAGGTATGGTCAGAGGAGAGCAGGGAGGAGCTCAAGGACTGCTTTTTCGTCAGACTGGGAGGTGTTCTTTGACTCGTGCTGACAGAGAGCATCACATCATACATCTAGTTCTGTGAGTATACGGTCATTAACACAATAACTCAGAGTATTTTCCAACAACAAGCCCTGAAAGGAGATACTGATGCTGTAAAGGAGAAAGAAAATAACAGGTCGAAAATGTGGAAAGCTAAAAAGGACTTTAACCTCACAAGTACAAACAAATGGGTGTTTTCATTCGACAGTGGTCCCTGCAGTGTACGCTCAAACCGGTGTGATTAGAACGACTATTTAGAACTTCCAGTTTCGATTGACACAGTCAGCATTTACACTAGCCACACTTTTTCGCAGAAACATTGTCCTCACAAAGTTATGTCCTGAATGTGACCAGTTTATTTTTGGATGAAATGTTCAGACATTCACAGAGGTAGCGACAGCATACACAGTCATCCAAACCGGAAAATGTAGGCTACATTAGTCCTAGCGCTAACTGAGGAAAGATTGCCTTAACTCAAACCATCATATTTTGTCACGCGCTGATCTGTTTCACCGGTCTTTGTGATTGTCTCCACCCCCCTCCAGGTGTCGCCCATCTTCCCCATTATCCCCCGTGTATTTATACCTATGTTCTGTTTGTCTGTTGCCAGTTCGTCTTGTTTGTCAAGCTTACCAGCGTTTGTCCGGTCAGCTCCTGTCTTTTCCCAGCCTCTTTCTCTCCCTCCTGGTTTTTGACCCTTGCCTGTCCTGTCCTGACCCTGAACCCGCCCGCCTGATCACTGCCTGCCCCTGACCGTGGCCTGCCGTCCTGTACCTTTGCCTCTGTTGCTGTAATAAACATTGTTACTTCGACACGGTCTGCATCTGGGTCTTACCTTATCCTAATATATTTAGATATCATATCGTGGTTTGTCAGCCGAGAGTTATAGCTAATAGCATTTACTATTTATAATTCATCACATCACAGGTGATGTGGATTACTTTCATTGATCGAAGTAATTGAGTAAAACACTTTCTAGAAATCGAAAGTAATCCGACGATGGGTAGTTTGTGCACGCCACCATGTTTGTTTTTCGCGTCAACCTAAGATAAGAGGAGAGAATTGTGCGCTGCCCTATGGAACTCCCAATCATGGCCGGATGTGATACAGCCTGGAATCGAACCAGGGTCTGTAGTGACACCTCTAGACTGCGGGGCAATGTACTGAAGGTCTGTGCCGAACCAGCTCAATGGAGTCTTTACACGACCCTTTCAACTCCTGCTGAGCACCTGTACAGTGCCAAACTCCTGGAAGATGTCGGCCATTGTACTGGTGCCTAAGAAGCCTGGACCAAATCCCCAAATGACTTTCGACCTGTGGACCTCACGGCTCTTTTGGCCAAATGCATGGAAAGGATTGTCTGTAAGCACCTTAACCTGTCCTTAGATCAACTGGACCTGTTACAGTTTGCCTATAAGGCACAGAGGGGGACTGAAGATGTTACCCTGACTTTGGTGAACATGGTGGCCGGTCACCTTCAACATGCAAAATCATATGCACACATTTTATTTATTGATTTTAGTTCAGCTTTCAATAGAATACAAATACACACACTGCTGAAACAACTACTGGACCTGAATGTCAACGGAAGCCTCGCAGGTTGGATCAAGGACTTTAACTGACTGCCCACAGAATGGGATGAATGGGACCCTCTCTGATAAACTGACCCTGAACATACCCAGTGGTGAGTCCATTCACCGTTGTTGTTCTCCATCTACACTAATGAGATTAAGATCCAAGCAAACAATGTGAGCCTTTTCGAGTACACGGATGACAGCTCTGGTGGGACTCTTTTTTTAAAGATGCTACGTCAGATGGGGACAGCTATTTTAAACAGACCAACAACCTTCAAGAATGGTGGCGGTCAAGTGGCCTCCACATCATTGTGGAAAATTCAAAGGAGCTGATCGTCAATGGCAACAACTTGCCAATGTCCCAACCACTCTCTCTCAACAACCAACCAGTGGAGGTGGTTGAGTGTTTTAAATACCTAGGGACACAAATTGATGACAATCTGAGTTTAAAAGAGATGTATTTATTAAAAAGCAAGCCAGCACCTGTTTTTTTAAATCAGGAAATTGAAAGGGTTTGGGGTCAGCCAGGATGTTCTGGACAGGGTGCACAGCAGCTTGGTGGAGGGCATCCTCACGTTCAATATGACAGTCTGGTATGGCTATCTGAGCCAGACCAAACTGACCAGAATAGTAAACAGAGTCAGCAAAGTAATTGGTTGACCACAGGCACAGTTGAACAGTCTGTTCCACAAGGCAACCAAAAAGGCGGCACTGGCTGTCATTGGCAACCCCTCCCACCCTCTACACCTTCCGTTCGAGAAGCTTCCCTCTGAACAGTGCTTCAGAATGCCCATGGCCAAGAAGAACATGCTCAAACATTCATTCGTTCCTCGCGCTGTTGGACTACTAAATGCAACGTAAATTGTATCAGTATATGTACTTATCTATCTGGTGCAGTTGGGACAGCGGTCATTTGTGGTGAATGTATTAATGTTCTCTGTTAGTTTATGCAACACGATGGACTGACTGGTTTAAAAGTGGATGATGTGTATGTGTATGTGATCCTTTTCATTTAAGGTGATGCCAAGTCCATCCTGGATGGATAATAACGTTTTTTATTCTACATAAGGCATGGGATAGCGCTCAGAGCTACTGTATGAACAAGCACGGAATAGAGGGCTAAGAGTAAGCGGGGAACTTAAATGGAATGATTGAGTTCTGTAGAGGACCGGGGCTGAATCTGCTGTTTTTAGTTAGCCACTTTCGCTTCCAGGAGAAAATCAAGTTAGCATGAGATTTGGTTCTGAGTTACAAGATTATTGTTCTCCTAACCTCCTGCTCCTGTCTGTTCCTCCATGTAGATCAAGAACCCATCGTGGCTGGGCGGTGGCAGCAGTGCCTTTCCTGTCCCCGGCTGTGTGGTGCCCTTTGACGGATCAGTCACCTCCTGCATGCCCTCGCACCCCCATGGAGGGGTCTCTGACTACCTAGGCGTGCCCAGCCTGGGAGGACGGGACCATGGGGGTCACATGGGACAGACGCACATGGGGAGTTTCTTCGGGGCTGGAGGAATAGGTGGTGGCCGAGGCCTCAACGGATACGACCTGAACCGTGTCGATCCAGACAGGAAGTCTTCTAGTATCGCAGTGCTGCGTATGAAGGCTAAGGAACACAGCGCAGCTATCTCCTGGAACACATGATGCTATGGGATTGGTCCTGGGTCTAGGTCTGGACCGGAAGGTCACGCCCAAACTGATCCAGAACACGCCTTAACCCTGACTACTAAGCCAGACAGCACCACATCTGGACCCACCCACAGCCAGTGGGGAAGAGGAGGAGGTGGAGGAAGCCCAGGAAGGGACTATGACTAAGCCACCTGATAGCACGAATGATGCCAAAGCAGGTCAAATGAAGATAACGAGTCGAGCGGCCATTCACATCACAGCCAAGATAACTTACTATGTGACAAACAGAATCAGCAGATGCTGAGAGGTGTAGAGATTAATCTAGACAGAAGGAGTGGTGGTGCCACTCCTTGATCTCTCAAGTCTCTGTACTCCCCCTTTTGTGTCTCCATCTATTGAACCCCCACCCACTGAGACAAAGCCACTTCAAACCCAGCTGTTTCCTCTGAGGACACAACAATTACAAAAACATTACAAACCTACTCTAATAAGCAATTTCTTCATGAATCAGCCCCATTCAGGACTTCTCTTTCTCACAACACAATGACCAATTGTCTAAGCGGCAGTAATGGTATGGTAATAAGTCAACATCTGAAAGACAACATCTGTGTTGTTTAGGGCTGCATGGGATGTGCTGGCCAGATGCTTTGCTATCTCTAGTTCCTAAAACGATAATTTGCTCTTCTGGAAACTAGAGAGGTATTATAGAATAGAGATTAAAAGGCTTTTCAGACAAGCGACACGGCTTTTGCCAATTTGGTCAGGGGGGCGAAGGAGGGGCAGCAGGCGTACAATTGACAGTCTTTTTAAGTGAACGTGTCACTTCCTCCCTCAAGGCCACCTCACTGCCAGCTCCAACTTATCAGGTTGTAGGAAACACTGTCTCCCCTAGCAACAGGCAGGAATAACAACACACTCTAACAATGCCGACAGACAGTCAGGAATAACACACAACAGCAGCCAACACCAGCACTAACCAAATCCCCTCTCGAAGCAGACTCCGACAGGGACAGACAGATGCAATCAGACTCAAACTAACGATCAAATGATTTTCCCCTGGTGTGTAAAAACACACTCTAAAAGGAATAGTTTACTTTTACGAAGTTTAGCTTATTGTCGATTTCCCTAGGGTGTTGTGCACGTTTTGGACAGTTCCCACATATGCTGAACACCTGTGGGCTGCTTTTCCTTTACTCTGCGGTCCAACTCATACCAAACCATCTACATTGCATTGAGGTCGGGTGATTGCGAAGGCCAGGTCATCTGATGCAGCACTCCATCACTCTCCTTCTTGGCCAAATAACCCTTACAGCCCGGAGGTGTGTTTTGGGTCATTGTCCTGTTGAAAAAGAAATGATAGTGGGACTAAGTGCAAACCAGATGGGATGGCATATCACTGCAGAATGCTATGGTAGCCATGCTGGTTAAGTGTGCCTTGAATTCTAAATAAATCACAGACAGTGTCACCAGCAAAGCACCCCCATATCATCACACCTCCTCCATGCTTCACGGTGGGAACCATACATGCAGAGATCATCCATTTACATACTCTGCGTCTCAAAGAGACGGCGGTTGGAACCCCCCCCCCCAAAAAAAAACCCGCACATTTGGACTCAAACCAAAAGGACAGATTTCCATCGGTCTAATAGCCATTTCTCGTGTTTCTTGGCCCAAGCAAGTCCTTTTTCTTATTGGTGTTCTTTAGTGTTTTTCGCAGCAATTCGACCATGAAAGTCTGAACAGTTGATGTGTCTGTTACTTGAAGTCTGTGAAGCATTTATTGAGCTGCAATCTGAGGTGCAGTTAAGTCTAATTAACTTATTCTCTGCAGCAGAGGTAACTGAGTCTTCCTTTCCTGTGGCGGTTCTAATGAGAGTTTCATCATAGTGCTTGATGGTTTTTGGGACTGCAATTGAAGAAACTTTCAATGTTCTTGAAATCTTCCAGATTGACTGACCTTCATGTCTTAAAGTAATGGACTGTCATTTCTCTATGCTTATTTGAGCTGTTCTTGCCATAATATGGACTTGGTATTTTACCAAATAGGGCTGTCTTCTGTATTCCACCCCTACCTTGTCCCAACACAACTGATTGGCTAAATGCATTAAGAAGGAAAGAAATTCCACAAATTTTTAACAAGGCACACCTAATTGAAATACATTCCAGGTGACTACCTCATGAAGCTGGTTGAGAGAAGGCCAAGAGTGTGCAAAGCTGTCATCAAGGCAAAGGGTGTCTACTTTGAAGAATCTAAAATATTTTGATTTGTTTTAACACTTTTTTGGTTACTACATGATTCCATATGTGTTATTTCATAGTCGATGTCTTCACTATTATTCTACAATATAGAAAATTGTAGAAATGAAGAAAACCCCTGGAATGAGTAGGTGTGTCCAAACTTGACTGGTACTGTATATAATTAGCTATTGAATAAAAATAAAAGTTGAGGAACAGCTAAACTCTATGGAAGTCGAAAATAAGCTAAACTTAAAGGAGAGCTGATCTCATCGATTCCGCCTAGGCTTTTCTGCTGCTCATTAAAAAAAACGAGAGTTGCATCTTGGGGGTGTGGTTCGATATGGATGTGTTATGTTCACTATATTGTAAGGGCTCCCGATTGATGCAGCAGTCAAAGGCACTGCATCTCAGTGCAAGCGTCATCCCTGCAGTCCCTAGATCGAATCCAGTCTGCATCACATCCGGCTGTGATTGGGAGTCCCATATGGCGGAGCACAATTGGCCCAGCATCGTCCGGGTTTGGCCGTCATTGTAAATAAGAATTTGTTCTGACTTGCCCAGTTAAATAAGTTGTACCCTGGCAGTTATTGTTGTTTATCCCTCTTGAGTCACAGTAGCAACATTTCCTCAAAATAGTCAGGATTAATCTAAGGAAAATCAAGAAATCTGTAATAAAAAATTGTTTTGCTGAGGATGTCTTAATCGCGCAATTTTACATCCAACTAAGGCACGTGTCAAACTCATTCCACAGAGGGCCGAGTGTCTGCAGGTTCTCTCCTCCTCCCATTGATGAATGAAGGTCACTAATTAGTAAGGAACCCCCCCTTACCTGGCTGTCTAGGTCTTAACGGAGAGGAAAAAACAAAAACCAGCAGGAACTAGGCCCTCCATGGAATGAGTGACACCCCTGAGCTAAGATGTTTAGTGCAGTATTTCAAAAAATGTGCTTCAAAACGAGTCAGTGCGCTGCAGACTGTATCAAGTCAGCAGCTGCGCTCAAGACTGATTTCTGAGAACATGTCAAAAACTTCATCAGCAAGCTGTCAAACCACCATAAATCACAAGCTACAAACTGTTTATTACAACAACACACAGCACAACACCTCATTTTTATTACCACACTCAAAAAAAAACAGCCAGAAGTTTGGGAAATTAACAATGTGTTATCACTATGCTTTCAACAATCGAAAAGCATAACCAAATTCAAATGTCAGATTTTTTTTGTTTAGTTGTCATCTAAATGTGTTACCACTGCACTTTCAACCATTTTAAAAGCACAACGTTCAAATGGGAATACAATGTCAGATATTTTGTATTTATACAACAACAATGTGTTATCATCACTGTGCTTTGTCTAATAGCACAACTAAATGACCTGGATTGTAGTTGAGATTACATTAAAAGTGCAAGTGGTCAGAGGCATAATGCCCATAGGGGGGACGTTCCCACTCAGATTTATCCTATTCAATAGTATGTATACATGTATGTATAAACAATCCCCCCCGTTGGAAAGTATTCAGAACCCTTGACTTTCTCCACATTTTGTTACCTTAGACTTATTCTATAATGGATAAAATAAAAATACTCAATCTACGCACAACACCCCACATTGACAAAGCATAAACAGGATTTTAGATTTTTTTACAAATGCATTAACAATAAAAAAACAGATACCTTATTTAAGTAAGTATTCAGCCCCTTTGCTATCAGACTTCGAAATTTAGCTCGAAATTTAGCTCAGACTGCGGCGAAGGTTCACCTTCCAACAGGACAACGACCCTAAGCACACAGCCAAGACGATGCAGGAGTGGCTTCGTGACAAGTTTTTGAATGTCCATGAGTGGCCCAGCCAGAGCCCGGACTTGAACCTGATCGAATATCTCTGGAGAGACCTGAAAATAGCTGTGCAGTGACACTCCCCATCCAACCTGACAGAGCTTGAGGGGGATCTGCAGAGAAGAATGGGAGAAACTCCCCAAATACAGGTGTGCCAAGCTTGTAGCGTCATACCCAAGAAGATTCGAGGCTGTAATCGCTGCCAAAGGTGCTTCAACAAAGTACTGAGTAAAGAGTACTGAGTACCATACTTAGGTAGCTTTTTCCCCACCGTTCTTTGTGGGAAGCTGTCTTTGTTTGTTGGCACTGGTGCCTTTAGCTTCACGGTTTGTTTTTGTATGGTTAATTGTTTTTTGTCGGCGTCATTCTTAAATAAAGTAAAATCTACGCTCACAACGCTGCACCTTGGTCCTCATCCTTCAGCAGCCGTGACAGAATCACGGTTTTCTATTTAGGTTTCAATTATTTTTAAAACATTAAATCCACTATGCATTATGAGGGTTGAATACTGTAACACAGAATAAGACAAGTCCCATGATGGTAGTGACTGCCCTATCATCATTTTAATCACATTACTAAAAAATATATTTTAGTTGTGTATATTACCTTTGTTTTTTTTTTATGACTATTATTTCATTTCAAGTCATCATTTCATCTCTGTAGAGCTGCTGCCTATGTTGTCTGACAAATCAATATTTTAGTAGTTCTTCAAAGTAAATGACGCATACTTTTATGACTGCTGAATACCAACTATCACTTAGATCATGTATTTTCAGGTAGAGAAACTTGGAAGCTATGGCTACTCTATCACCTCATAATCGCGCATTCTTCTGTCTCTTCCATAACAGGTGTAGAAGAAACACAGATCGGACAAGTAGATGCACAATGGATTATGGTCATTGTGGTTAATTACTAGGTTTTATGCGCTAATCAATGTAGACTATTGGCCTGATGGAAACTACAACTCCCTACTACTCATTTCCGGTCACAACTTGTAGACTTGTTTATGTGCTGCTGTGCATTTTGTTGATAACCTTATTTTGCTACCTGC